>NC_051185.1:91809167-91981667 GCF_013339695.2 Rhipicephalus sanguineus
AAGCTATGTTAAAGCATTGCTCGATCCCAGAGGAATACATTAACGAAATTTACGCATCGCAGCGTAAAGTGATCTTAGTCCGCCAGAACGACGCAGTGTCCTCTTTATTTCTTACGAGGCTGGGCGATGGCCTCATGCTGACCGAGGATGATGCCAGATTGATTGACAGCCGCTTTGTAGACTAGGCTACGTAGGCCACATCCGCTCAGGTAGTCTAGGAATACGACAAGCGCCATCCACTGATGTTGGTGTACGTAGCACTACCCAGGCCTACCAGCCTCGACGGCCTATATACGCGAAGGGTGACTTCAGATTCCGACATGTCGCCGGCTCTATCGACAGACAGTTTGTCGACGAAATGACCAAGGCATCCACGATTTACCACAGCTGTACTATGCCTCATGCTTCACCACACATGGACTCCTCGTCACCGCGATCCCCACCTGATCCGATAACACAGTCATGACCAGCTGCTGGTGCTCCCTGATCACGGGGATGATGACCTTGTTCAAGAATTAAACTGGCAAGAACTTCTCCACACATGCACACGAATTCGTGAAACGCGAGTGCATTCTCCATCATAAGGGTCAAGTATAAGCACAAAATATCAGCTTACCGCTTCTGGTGTTGCCATAATACCCACGTTGCCGTTGGCAGCGTTACCCAACTGTAAACAAGTGTTTGTATAAAACATATGAGGCTCTTCAGCACATATGTGTGCGTATACAATTTTTACAAACCTTTAGCGTCATTTTGTCACGTTTCGCTCATCGAAAAAATTACGCCACAGTCACCTTCCCGCCGCATGCTTCGCATAACATAGACTCCCATGGGACGTGGGATCTGCCGAATGTTTCTTTGCTTGTTGGACCGATGTAGTAGGCTTCAGTCGTTATGCGCAATGCTCCCTCCTAACATTTATCTTCGGCCATGAGCTGTGGGCTTAAGGGCTTCCTTATCGCAAGCCTGTGGGTTCATAGACATTACATATGTTAGTAACGCTGACGGAGGATCGTCGAGACCCCGTTCAATGAAATATCGGTGCACATAGCAATTCATCAAAAGACGTTCTATACGCATTGACTACGACAAAAAAAATGGCCCCTCAGCAGTAGTATTTTTAATTATATTTGAGAGAGAATTCGCGTCTGTACTGTTATTTCGGCCAGACCAGAAGGCCAAGGCTAAAAGAAACGCGGTGGCATTGAAATTGTGCTTTAAAAAGTACAGAATATGGCTTTTTCATACAAAACTCACGTCATATTTGCTCAATATTAGCACATTTGCCTTGATCAACATCGAAGTTCCAGTGAAGTAGCGAATGCGCAGTGCTGACACCATACATTCGGCTCCACTTGCAGTAGTCGGAGGTCGACTATGTTCTCTTCGGATATATACTCTTTTGCGACAAGTCTAATTTCTGTAAATGCATCTTTGGATAGAGGGAAAGCTTTTTCGCAGCTAAGTCCATAGTGTTCTTTTATATTCAAGCGAAGCTTGTATTGACTGACGTTTGACGCTGGTGATGATCCAAAAAACCGAGCGCCGTGGAAAAACCGCGTCACGCGCTGACCCAAAAATCATCCCACCCACAAATGGCCCGCAACAAATATATAATGAAACGAAATAAATGTTCCGTGGCTTGTCCCGCCAATCCGGAGGCGCGTGCCTTCACCACTAGGTCAGGCGTGCATGCTTGCCTAATGTGAACCGAACTGAAGCATACGAATGGGTTCCGTTGGCAGTTAATGCGTTCTACCAACGATGCAAGAAAAAGAAACCACTGTGAAGCAGTAGAATTCTTATGGGCGCTTCATGGAAATATTTATTGTTGGCGGACTAAAATCAATCTGCCGGACACCGGGTAAGGTAGATATCATGGATTGCACATTCCAGGAAAATTCCGATTTGGAGAAAATTATATTTCTAACCCGCGTGTACATGGTCGCGTGATTGCGCTTTCGTTGGGGCTTTCTATACTCCGCTTCACACATCAGATGCAACGCTGTAGAGGCTGACGAGACTTCTCGCAGTAGATGCGTTCGCGCCTAGATATAGGCCAATGATTCGACCACCCGTTATGTGATTTCTTCTCGTGCTTAGGCTGAGTAAAAACTCACAGGGTCCCTTACACATTCACCTAAGACGAATCGAAGGCGTCTTTTTCGCCCAAGACATCGAAGGCATCTTCTTTTTCTTCGCTGTCGACGTATTGAACCTCCCGCGCACCCCTGCGGGATATTTCTGCACCTAACGTGGTTTTCCACTGCCTCCGGGATCGGAGGCATTGCAAGTCTTCTTCACTTCCCCTGGTTTTGCACTGCCTCCGTGACCGGCACACCTTTGGCCAAGCAACGACGTCATGTCATGACTTCATCATCTAACGTCACATCGTGATGTCATCAAGTGATGATGATCTTTCCACCACTTGTGTTAACGCCGACACCGCCGACGTTGACCGTCAATTTTCGGGTTTAATGACACATCAAAGGCTTTCCCCCTAATAAATGAAGACGCTTTGTTCCTCAGATACCAACAAACCTCGTTACAGAGTTGTCGTTAAGTTGTTCTGGACCACCTAGCGTCTCTGTTTTCCCTCCTTAATGTTTCATTTGCAGCCCGTCGCCATGCATCACGCGGGGTCTCGTGCTCGGCCCGCATGGGCGTTTACAATGACGAAAGCACTAGAACTGCAACAAAGCATTACAACAAAATTGTAACACTACAATTTGTTGCTATCGCATTCATTGTGTCGCGCTTTGGGTGAAACTGTGACTTTTTTTCGAGCACTCGTGAATCTATTGACTCTGTGGCGATGCAAGATTTCAGTGAAACGACAAGGACTGTGAGAATGCGACTATTGTTCTAGTATTCCAGGATTAAATTATTTCATTTCAGTAATAGCGCTTTCCTTTGAACTTGGTTTTAAAATACTATATTCTAACCTTCTCATATACATAATTTTACGGCACCCTGACACGGCTTGAATAAGCAAGCAAACAACTATAATATAGAAATGTGTCTATGAGGTGGCAAAGTCTGACCTAAACCTAATGAAGATGCCTAAAAGCTTCGCACGTGTAATTTTCACCCTGTACAAAAGATTTTGAAGTGCCCTCCAAATAAGATCTAAGAGTTGCTGCGGTTGCAAGTCATAGGCAACAGATGGTGCGCGAGAGTGGACTTCAATAGAGTTACTGTATATAACGGTAGCATATACAGTAACTCTTAAGCAAGGAGGTTTAAAAAAATTCTGGAGTGGAAGCTCTCGCAACGCCTTGCCAGCACAAGTGAAGCCAGCTTTTGCCCACCAAAGAGCTCGGAAACATGCTCTTTTCTGGTGGTGCCTACAAAGAGATCAAATGGCTTTGATCTCAGTATAAATACTACGTTAATTATAAAATAAAGGATAGTTGTTGCCGACAAAGTAACCCGTCGAGTGGAGTATTGGCGATTGATCTCCAATAAAATTTGCCATGACTTTGATGCTTACTGATGAAAACTAGTAACACAAAGACACGCTTGGAGCAGTCTCTGACCCGTAGAAGTTGTCATATTAACCTCGTCTGGCGTGCGTGGAAAACGCTCGCTTTTCTTCGCCAAACGCAGATCATATATCGTGCCCCTACCAAGATGGCGGCCGCAGCCGCCATCTTTTCGTGGGCACGGCTTCACTCTTGCGCAATAATCGCCACTCCAGCAATTTTTTTTAACCTCCTTGCTCTTAAGGTAGCATATACAGTAACTCTAAACTCCAATGGAAGCATCATGAAACATAATGCGAGAATATACGTAAGATGAAACGCTGCAGTAACGAAACAGAAACAACTTAGATGTTAAAATAGGCGTGAGGTGATGCGCGCTGTTTGGAAATGAGTAATGGCTGAGCCCGAACCATTGGCATAATGTTTGAGGCCCGTGTACTTAGATTTAGGTGCACGTTAAAGAACCCCGGGTGGCCGAAATTTCCGGAGCGCTCCACTACGGCGTCTCTCATAATCATATCGTGGTTTTGGGACGTTAAACCCCAGATATTATTGGAACCATTGGCATAAATATATTGTGACATGGTTGTGACGTTGAAGAAGGCTGCAGCAAGGCTATGGAATAACTCTTTATTTCGGCGAACTTGTACCCGGAAAATGAAAAGTCAAAATACAACAGATACACACTGTGCACTGATAGCGGTGTGAACAGTCATCGGCCGTCGAGTAATCTACCAAGCGGTAAAGTGCGTCGGCTTTTATACATGTGCTATAGAAGATTCCAGCTTTACCCCCCCCCCCCCCCTGATGGCCGCGCATGTTATAGAATAAACTGTAATATGCACGTTGTGAGTGTAATGTCAACGGAAGGCTCTCAAATAAACTGTGAGGGTGGTCATTCGGGGGCGGTTTGCGCGAGGCAGTAGTTCCACGTGTAATTAGCCGGTTACATAAAGAAAGGAGCACGCATGGTGATCGCTTTCTTTGTGGTAATGTAGCCTATTGGCCGGGAGATCGAGCGGAGTCGTCGCCTAGCGGCTTCTGGCTGAACCGCGCCTAGTGTGGATTGCTCCATGCGTCGTCTGCTAGCCCCGTTGTGTTTGCGTGTGCGCATACGTTATGCAGATCCTCAAAAGGCGGTTTGTTTCGTTGCGTTAGTGCAACTTTACCCGCTCGTACGTATGCCTAACACGATGTAAAGAAGCATTTCACCTTGATCGGCTGTATATGTACTGTAATAAGACCAGAGAGTGCACTTGTCGAGAGTGCTGTGTGTGGTCGTCGTAACCTCCGTTCACGAGAGTCATTCCAGTGTAGGTGCCGCTCTGTTGTTCAAGCGCATTGCAAAGTGCACTTGGCGTTGCCCTAAAGATGAGAAGTATTAAATCTCATGTGAATATAGCCTTTCAGCGGCGCGGTGGTAAAAAAAAGGCTCGCTTGCACTCGAGCGCTATGGTTAGGTGTTGTTTATACGTTACGCGACGAGCTTTAGTTGTGTACGGTCCTGGTCTCACTAGAGCTAAATCTTTCTGTTAACTCACGTCTGACACGGAAATCGCAAAACTGAGTTGCCTTGCGCACTTTTCACTTGTGGCGAAATTTACACAAAAACACCCGTGTACTTAGATTAAGGTGCGCGTTAAAGAGCGCTGATGGTCAAAATTAACCCAAGCGGCGTAGTTTACATTTATGTCATAGTAATTTCACGCGAAGCCACATCTTTTTTTCTTTACGTTATCTTGAGCGTTTGTGTTGCGTTGTTTAAATTGACGGGAGGCAGCGGACATTATTCGTATGAAAAAACGTACTTTGGTCCCGTGAAATAACCGGACCTTTGTTCTTTACTGTCGTGCAAGTAATCAATCGAAGGAATTTCCTTGCTGTACAGTTACCTTTGTGTAATGTTACTGGAATAAAAACAAGCGTGTGCGTGTTAAACGTCTACGTAGCGCTAAGGCGCTGTCAGCCACGTAGCCTTCCTCAGTAAACCTATCAACTGTCCTACATTTCATGGAGCACTGAATAAGAAATGCGAATGAATTTTTGAGCACGCAGTGCACAAAGTGCTATTTGAACTCATCGTGCAGGTACGGGCTTTCTTTTTTGTTGAGTGGCAACCAAATGAACAAGAAGTAAATAGTTAATTCAGTCGCGCAATACAGCAGTGCGTAGTGGGTGGAACACAAGCTAAATATGTACAAATAAAACAACAAGAAAACGTCACCCATTGCGAAAACGCCGCCTATCGCCGAAGGCGAGCAACCCGTTTGTTGGCAGAATGCGCTTCTCTCATAAGTAATTGTAACGTTCGGCGCGCTTCGTACATTAATTCGGGAATGAAGAGCGCACATATTACCACAAAGCTGCAGTCAACGCATTTTGTTTCCCGAAAATAGTGGGACATCGCTCACAACGAAGCGCTGTTGTGCACGTTTGTATTCGCTCCGACAACCTCCTATCCACACTAGCGCGGCGACGGTGCTGCCACCTGTAGCCCGATCTCGCGGCGAATACATCAATGCCATTCATCATCATCATAATATTCTAGTCACCGCGCCACGCCTCTCCAGCAGCTGATGCCTAGAGCTCGAGGCGCGAACCAGAGTAGAAAGCGCTCACGCTCCAGGCGGTGTGGACGCCTACAGCGGCCGTCGCTCCGCTTAGCCTTGTAATAAAGTGGCGAAACAAGAGCCCGGTTACGTCGGCCGCCTTCCCGTCGTATCACGTCTGTCGCTACATTGGTGACCCGGACGAAGACGCCCTTCGACGATTTGCCCGCTGTCATGCTTCCGCAACTCTGCCCGCCAGTGCCGCCGTTCCACCCGGCCTACCGCCGAGCCTGGTTCATGCAGCTTGATGCCATTCTCGAGCTGAATGTCATCACCGCACAGCGGCTGACGCGCGCCGTCCTGCTGCACGCCCTCCCGGTTGAGTTCTGTAATCTCGCTGCCGCGTCGACCTCCAGCACGCAGCCATACGATTACCTCTGCGCTGCGATGCTGGCCTGCTGCGGGGAAACGCAGCGCCCGCCTCCAGCGAGCCGCGAATTGCTGGCTTCCCCTCTGTTTCCGCGAGCAGTACCAACTGGCCCGCGGCCCTCCCTTGCCCAAGACCTAACTCCCTCGGCTACGCCTTCTTCGACCTCACGCCCGACCAAGAGCGCATCGATTCCCGCGCCCGACCACCCGCCCGATGAGGTAAAAGACGTTCCTGTTGCCATCAACTAGTCCACTGAGAGGTCCGTTTTTTCGGCACCATGGTCTTTCAGGCGTGCCGGCCATCTGCACGTATTCCGCGACCTGCACGCCCCACGACACCTATGACATGTCAGGATACACGACGGCTATACCTCGCTGCACGCCCTGGAGTCTGCCACTGCCACGGACATAGTCTCGCCCATTATTAGCCCTCCAGTCAGGGAGGCATCACCGTCGACGATGTCCAATCAACTCGACTTTTCATCAGCTTTGACATTTTGCGCATCTGGCCAGTAGTGACCACCATCGTCCCCGATGTCTACTGCAGCAGAGGTTTGCGTCCCTCACCAGCCACGGCCGAACGTACGGGGTGATGCGACAATGACGGAAACTCCCCAGGCCCGCCCGCCTTGTTGGTCTGAGGTAGAGCAGACTGCGTATACGCCACCAGCCACGCTGGCAGAATTCCCATCTGCCGCCCCGCATGCACGCTTTCCTGAACCGGCCAAGCAAGGTTATTCAATGACTGCAGTTGACACACCTTCTCGTCCCTCTTCCGTGTCGACGGCGCTTTCTGTCGTCCTCAACATCCATTCTCGCCAGAAAATGTCGCTCAAGATCACTAGGACGAACAGTGAGGCCACGAGCTTGGCACCTACAACAGCACCGACGCCCTTCCCCAGTGCCACCATCGCTCGGGCCAGCATGAAAAATTTCGACGTCGGATCTAACCACAGTCTGTCTCGCTATTGACCCAGTCCAGAGCTACTCTGCGTGCCAGCGTCTGTTGAGGGCCGCACTCGTGCAGGAATCCTCGAGACCATCCAGTGCGGTTCGCGCTGCGCACTCGTTGCAACCACTGCCATCCGCACCCCGCGTACATCCACCATACACCGCGACGCTTGGGCTTGGGACGACGACGACTTCAACGTTCCTTTGACTCTACCGTCTTTGGGGTCTCGCACCTTCACGCCATGTTGTGCTCGAGTCACCTGCACCGAAGTGCACACAGCGGTCACCTTCGTCGATCGGGCTTGTGTCGTGCCCAGTGGATGTCCTTCGTCTGGCTGCGACACCTATAGCCGCCCGCAAGAGACCGACTTGTTCCCGATGGTCCCTTCACATTGCCGACCTGAACTCCCCACGGACACCTTGTTTCGCGTTATGGACACTTGTATATACGCCCCCATATTTTTCACTTCGGTTAACTTCTGGGGGGGGGGAGGTGAGTAATCTGTAGCTTCATCAGCACCGCCCTTCGTCGTCATCAACATTTTCCAATCAACGCGCCGAGAGTTCGAGGCGCGAGCCAGAGTAGAACTCACTCACGCTCCTGGCGGTCTAGACGCCTACAGCCGCCGCCGGCGCTCCGCATAGCCTTGTAATATAGTTGCCAAACAAAGGCACGTCGTATCTTGTCTCTCGCTGCAGTAAAAAATTTGGTTGGGGGTGTGGGGTACAAGTCTGCCGTGAGATGCAATAACTCGGGTGTGCGACAGAACTGGCAGAGAGATAGAGAAATCAACACAGAAAGAAACAGAAAGCGCGAAATTGAGAGAAAAAAAGGGAAGAGAAAAAGGTAGCAACTCTAGAACCAATAGACTGAGAGAGAAAGAGAGAGAGAAAACGACAGAAGAAAAAGATACAAAAAGCAGAGAGCAAGACAGAAAGAGAATGAAATACATTATGTTGTATAGCAAAGAGGCGGGAAGGGGAAGTGAGGTTGAGGGGGAGTACTTGTGAGGATGAGGAGAAAGAAAACGAGGCGGGGAAAGGGTAAGGTATGGCATATCCTATAAAAACACAGCAAAGCAATTGACATTGGAGAAAGTTGGCCACGCGTGGTGTTGTCCGTCCCAACACTTCGAACACCTGGTGCCATAAGTCAGATTGTAAGTCATCATCAAGAGCAGCAGAATTGGTTGCTATGCGAGAAGCTGTTCGATTTTATCCGACCAAGCGCCATGCAAATGGACAATACTCTCTGATGCGAAATCCGCATACCAAGCGCTTCATTCATGCTCAAGAAAAGGACGATATTACGTATTGGCTTCCGAAAGCATGCATGAGTTCGATCTCACGCAACGGAATGGTCCCTCTGTCATCTTTCAATGGGTACCTGGACACTGAGGCTTGGCAGGCGACGTGCTAGTTTATGCTACGGCAAAAGCCGTCTGTGGATAACAGCGCCGCTCTCGTAAAACTTCGTATTCGCGAAGCGACGTAAACTATTTGTTTAGATCGCTTATTTATTCACAATACTGTTGGCCATACGGCCGTTACAGATTGGGTTGTAAGGCTTCACAACAACAAAGTGGGTATTACAATACAAATTACATCAATACAATAACAGACATGAAAATACAAGTATACTCATAATTTAAACAGTAGTCATCAAAATACGAACCAAATATTACAAAGGCAAGTCCGTCATTCAAAAGAAATAACAAATAGGTACTTAAACAGCAACATGAGTTGCTTATGATGCAGCCAATGCATGCTGCGTCGCAAGAAAGGGGTTTGTTTGTTTTGCATGCATAGTATTCATGCAAAACATGCATACTATGCAGAATAAGAAAGCATCAGCACTCAGGTTTGTAATGTCGCTAATATGCAATTTTCAAAGGTTTCTGTTGAGGTGCACTGCACAACTGATGATGGCAGGGCGTTCCAGTCTTTTAGAGTTCGAGGTATGAATGAGTTAGCATATGCGCCGATATGTAGTTGTGGTACAACGAACGTGAAGTCATGCTTTTTCCTGAGGGTTCGCTTTAGCTGAGGCGTTAGGTAGGGTGAAATATCAATCTTAAATTGGTGCTTGGAAAGTAAAAATAGAAATTTTGATCTTGATACTAGGCGCCGCTGTGATAACGGTGGTAGTTTAAGGAGTTCCAACATCGCTGATACCGAGTCAGTCGATGAATATTTAGACAAATAAAACCGTGCAGCCCTTCTTTGTACCTTTTGGAGTTCGTTTATTAGACCTACTTGAAACGGATCCCATATAATGCTTGCATATTCCAGCGTTGGCCTAACATATGTTAGAAACGCGGTTAGCTTGATAGATTGAGGTGCAAGCTTCAACTTTCTGCGCAGAAACCAAAGTTTCTTTTCGGCAGCGCTTGTGATATTGGCGATATGCGTTTTTCAGCTTGGGTTCGTGGCGATAGTTATTCCTAAGTATTTGAGCTTATCAACTGTAGCGAGCATTTGGGAGTTCACGAAGTATTTATGGTCCAGCTCGTTCTTTACTTTGTTGGATACCCTGAAGACAACTGTTTTTTGTTCGTTTATTTTCATTTTCCACTTTTTACACCACGCTTCAATCGCAGCCAGAGCATCGCTCAGTGATTTTTGATCACTCGCGTCATTGATCTCACGGTATAATAAACAGTCATCTGCGTACAAACGCACAGTGACGTCGTCGCTGATATCGGAGCTGATGTCATTAATGTATGCCAAAAATAATACAGGGCCTAAAACAGACCCCTGCGGTACACCTGAGCTAACTGATAAGGTGCTCGATTTTATGCCGTGCCCCGCCACGGTGGTCTAGTGGTTATGGCGCTCGACTGCTGACCCGAAGGTCGCGGGATCGAATCCCGGCCGCGGCGGCTGCATTCTCGATGGAGGCGAAAATGTTTGAGGCCCGTGTACTTAGATTTAGGTGCACGTTAAAGAACCCCAGGTGGTCGAAATTTCCAGAGCCCTCCACTACGGCGTCTCTCATAATCATATCTTGGTTTTGGGACGTTAAACCCCAGATATTATTATTATTTTATGCCGTTTATTTCCACATACTGAGTTCGACCGGACAGATATGCGTGGATCCATTCTACTAAATGGTGATTGATTCCCATTTGTGTCAATTTGCTGATCAACAGAGAGTGAACAACTCTGTCGAATGCTTTAGAAAAGTCTAAACAAACCGCATCGAGTTGCTTTTTGTTGTTCAAAGCGCTAGAAAAGTCGTTGATGGTTTCCATTAGCTGCGTGGTGGTAGAATGGCGTTGCCTGAACCCATGCTGATTTGGAAAAAAGATGCTGTTTTCGTCAAAATAAGTGTATATGGACTTAGCTATATTATGCTCGAGTAGCTTGCAACAAACACAAGTCAAAGATATGGGACGATAATTTCCGATTTGCTGCTTATCGCCTGTTTTATGTATAGGGATTACTCTGGCCACTAGCCAGTCATCCGGAAGTTGTTTTGTGCGATTGAGGCCGTAAATATTATTTCCAAGTAGTAGGCTACCCATTCCGCATATCGTCGTAAAAATTTGTTAAGTATTTCGTCCGGGCCGACAGATTTTTTTTTTCATCCATTTCTAAAATAAGGGATAGAATTCCGTCGTATGTCACTGCTAAATCAGCCATCCGTGCGCAATTGCCTTGATATGTAAGAGGGGGTGGAGAGCCAACCTTTTCTGGAGGAGTAAACACAGACTGAAAGTATGAATTAAAACATGACGATATCACCGCAGGGTCAGTCACAAGCGCATCGTTTGCGACTATGTTGTAAGAGTCCTTATCACTGCCCGATAAATAGCGCCAAAATCGTTGCGGAGATGACTTCATGAAGGTTGTGAGGTTGTCTGTGTGATATTTATTTTTGGCTTCTCTGAGCATGGTGCGCAGTAGTGCTGACATGTCTGAGAGTTTGCGTTGGTCCCTTTTTGTTTTCTTTCGTTCGCGACTGATCCTCCGCTTGAGGTGTATAATATCGCGGGTAATCCAGGGGTTCCCTTTATTCGTCGTTTTCTTTGTAACAGGTATGAACCTGTCAATGCTATGAAAGATGATTTCTTTAAATTTAACCCACATCACTTTGACGTCAGTCTCAATTCTGAAATTATCTAATTATTGTGAAAGATAATCGATTATACTAGTGTCGTCTGCTTTCGAGAAGTTAGGCACGTAAACGAGGCGTTCTTCACGTTTAGTACGCACAGCTACGTGTTTTATTTGAACGAATACTAGCTTGTGATCCGATATTCCCTTGTCAACTGCTAATTCATAATTATCAAAGCACCCGGCCAGAAATACTAAATCTAGGATAGACTTCGCTGAGCCCGCCTTTCGTGTGTATTCATGAACTATTTGCGTTAAGTCGTGTGCAAAAGCTATATCAATGAGAGTGTCACACTTCGAGCACTCTAGTGAACCTACGGTAAAAGAATCCCAGTCGGTATCTGGTAAGTTAGTCTCCCGAAAGAATAATACGACCATTTCGCGGCTCGTGCTCATCTAAATAACTCTTGATATCTTGTAAGTATGAAGCCGATGTATTAGGCGCTCTGTAGATAGCCCCGAGGAGAACAAAGGCACTGCCAATTCTGACGTTGCACCATACACTCTCGTGGTTTTAGATTCCTTGCAAACGGGTGCATTCAACATAGCCTTTAACAATTATGGCAACGCCACCTCCCCGGGATTCACGATCATTCCGCATTATCTTATAACCAGGTGGTACTAACTCATTGTCTCGGATATCAGGATTTAGCCACGTCTCAGTAACTGTGACAATGTGTGGGTCATAATTGGCTAGGATGTATTCCAGGTCGCCACTTTTATTTACCAGGCTTCTAGCATTTAAATTGACGAGACGGAAGCTGTCTCTTTTGTTAGGCGCACACCTTCAATCATGGCCTCTTTGCGCTGACGGGTGTGGGTTACGTTTAACCTTGACTCGGCGGTTTTTTGTGGAGCCCCAAAAAAACGTTTCATTATTAATGTATATTTTGTCGTAGTCAAGACGTACGCGCTGTCCCTCCTCCCTTTCCTTCGCAGCGGAGTTCCAAAGCAGCTTACGCTTAGCCAAGGTTTCCTTGGAAAAGTTATCTGAGACTGAAATACCAGTTCCTTTCAGATTCTTACAATTTTTGTAGATCTGCGCTTTTCCCCTGTACATGATGATAACCTTAGAACAACAGGGCGAGGCCTTGTGGTCTGCTTTTTTTCTATTCTGTGCAGGCGTTCGACAGTGTTTAGCTTAACATGCAGCTTCTTTTCAATTTCATCATTTAGCACTTTACTGCGCAGGTGTTGTGGTGTTTCATTCGGTTCCTCTGGTATGCCAAATACCATTAAGTTGTTCCTTCGGCTTCTACCTTCGAAGCTAATAAGCCTTTCCTGTTGTCTTTGAACAGTTGCGTCCAGTTCCCGCACTGCTTTCGTCAGCTGTGAGATAGCTTTTTCGTTTCTTTAAGGATCTGTAGGCTGTCTTCGACCTGTTTAAGCCGCGTACATAGCCCCTGCAGTTCGTTTTGAATGATTTTTTGGCCATCGCATAATTCAGTCAGAAGAGCTTGCGTGTTGGGCCCTGGGTTTTGCTCCACGTCTCCGGAAAGCAAAATACACAATCGTGCAAACAAGGAATATAACGCCTTTGGGCAAGGCAGCACTACAATGAAGCGGTTGTCGCTCTTAAAACCATGGAAGGCGTAATAACTAACCTGCTCAAGGAACAGAAGTCTATTTTTAGTTGACATGGCTTCCAGCGTGCCGCCTTGCCCAATGAAAGAGTTGTCCAAAGGATCCGGCTTTATACATCGAGGTGAAGGTCCCGTGATCCATCCGTGACGTCCTACTTGAACTTCGGCAGTGGCGCCACCGATCCACTTGAAACCAGCAGCGTCAGCAGCCAGTGTAACGGGACGCGTGCTCGATGCCTCTGATTGAAAGATCGCGCTGATCAGCAGCACCTGCTCAAGGAACAGAAGTCGATGTTTAGTTGACATGGCTTCCAGCGTGCCGCCTTGCCCAATGAAAGAGTTGTCCAAAGGATCTGGCTTTATACATCGAGGTGAAGGTCCCGTGATCCATCCGTGACGTCCTACGTGAACTTCGGCAGTGGCGCCACCGATCCACTTGAAACCAGCAGCGTCAGCAGCCAGTGTAACGGGACACGTGCTCGATGCCTCTGATTGAAAGATCGCGCTGATCAGCAGCACCTGCTCAAGGAACAGAAGTCGATGTTTAGTTGACATGGCTTCCAGCGTGCCGCCTTGCCCAATGAAAGAGTTGTCTAAAGGATCCGGCTTTATACATCGAGGTGAAGTTCCCGTGATCCATCCGTGACGTCCTACTTGAATTTCGGCAGTGGCGCCACCGATCCACTTGAAACCAGCAGCGTCAGCAGCCAGTGTAACGGGACACGTGCTCGATGCCTCTGATTGAAAAATCGCGCTGATCAGCAGCACCTGCTCAAGGAACAGAAGTCGATGTTTAGTTGACATGGCTTCCAGCGTGCCGCCTTGCCCAATGAAAGTGTTGTCCAAAGGATCCGGCTTTATACATCGAGGTGAAGGTCCCGTGATCCATCCGTGACGTCCTACTTGAACTTCGGCAGTGGCGCCACCAATCCACTTGAAACCAGCAGCGTCAGCAACCAGTGCAACGGGACACATGTTCGATGCCTCTGATTGAAAGATCGCGCTGATCAGCAGCACCTGCTCAAGGAACAGAAGTCGATTTTTAGTTGACATGGCTTCCAGCGTGCCGCCTTGCCCAATGCGAGAGTTATGCGAGGTGAAGGTCCCGTGATCCAACCACTTACTGGTCTAACCCAGACCATCGGCATAGGCGTCTGCGGCAAACACACGCTCACGTGGCCTTTCGACTCCCGGCTAAAATAAAGCGACGCCACGCCAGCCAGGTGCACCGGATCCGACTAAACGTCACCTTCACTCTACCCTACGCGCACTTTATCGGCCGTGCGGACAGCTCGAAATGTGAGCGCTGCCAAGTAGATGAAACTTTAACCCATATATTGTGCCACTGCCCTCTTTATGTGTCGCAACGGAAGACGCTGGCTTCAACGTTTGACTGCATCGGTGTGAACATTCTCAGTGAAACTAATCTATTGTCCGCAATGTCCGTCCAGACCGCATCAACGAATGCTACAAGGGCATTTATAGATTTTCTCAAGAGTAAAGGACTTGACAACAGACTTCAAGAAGTCCACTGTGTTACGTGGTTATTGTGCATACGCATCCCCTGTTCCTGTCCCCATGATCATCGTCATTACTCTTTCACCCACATCTCCTTTTACCCTGTGCAGAGGAGCAGGCTACAGCCGTCAAGCTCAGTCCGACCTCTCTGCCTTGTAATAAATTCGCTCTCTCTCTCATGGTGTGATACGCGCGCACAGACGAGGCACATCGGCAAGGGCCATAGGCACTGAGAGCAGATGGCAAACTGAATCGTCTCTTTGAAATTGAGTGGAAGGAATTAATGCTATTTCCCAAAGCACCTCTACATCACGCATCTTACGGAATTTCCTCGTGTCCACCGTTAGGGCAATCGAGAAAATGATATTTTATAAAATGAAGCGCAAAGTGGCTATGTGAAACGTGGAAGTCAAGTGAAAGAAACGAAAACTCAGGAACGCAATAATTAGCCTTTCGAATTACACATGCAAGAAGCACCACACTATGCATTTCAATAAAGAAAAGCACAAAACAATTTGGCAGATCCCACGCCTTGTGGGAATCGGTTTCATGCCAAGCAGTCAGCTGTCTATGCTGCATTTTAGGGCTTTCCGCCAAGCGTTACGAGGTGGATCGACCTGTTTTTGTAAGCGTTGTAGTTGCGTGCACATCGTGGCTTTACCAGGCACATCGACTACACTGGCATTTAAAGGGTAACCTTATGGACTGATGTAACGTCAGCACTCACTTTCCAGCACAGACGCCAGTATTATCGAAATGAAGTGCACTTTACGATGCAATGATGTGAATATCACACGTAACTTTCCGTACCGTATTCCTCGGGGTCAAGCAACGCTTGAATGTACCTTCCTGAATCACAGGAATAGAAGTGTAATTTAAATAAGCGGTGCCAACACTGGAACCACAATTGCCGTTAATCAGGCATGACGCCTGTATCATAGGAGAACATCTGTAATCTTTATTGCATTGTTCTAAAATTAGATACTCAGTACTACAAGCACAAGTGACGTTACACCGAGATTGCACCTGCATAGGGTCTTTTCTCGAAACGGTTTTCTCGAAGACGTGGCCTGGCTCTATGGTAGAATACCTGACTGCCACACAGAGTGCTGGAGTTCGATTCCTGCTGGGATTCTGGCTTTTAGATGCGAAGCATCTTTTAGCGGAGCTCAAACCGGTGGTGGTGTGCAGGGTGACCACCCTTACTGCGCAGGCGCAAGCCCTCTCCACATACCTCCTCTCCAAATACCTCCTCCCCTTTCCCCTCTCCCGTTCCCCTCACCCATCCGCCTCTCCACTTCCCCTCCCCCTCTACAATACCCTCTCCCCTCCCCCTCTACCCCTCTCCACTCCCACTCCCCCTCTGAAACGCGGGCTCGACATGCCGAAACGCTGCTTCGCATCACCTCTCTCGCATCGCCATTCTCCTGCGCAACGCCGCGATGAGCGCCGGCGCGTCCCCTCCCCCTCTCTCGCCTCTCCTACGCTCCCCCCCTCGCGCGCCTGACGACCGCGTTCCCCGCTCGCCCTGTGAGAATTAACGGCAAGGCTAGAGGCAAGACACGACGCGCGTAGTGTTCCTCTTCGCGTTCTACGACGCGAGGTCGGTAGCATGCCCAACGAAAGCCAACGGAACGCGATAGTGCAAGTGCTCCGGCTTCGCATCACCTCATGGTCCCATTTAGCGGGAGATGGTATAACTTTTATTCTTTGCATTCGTCGGGTCAGCACTGCCGATGTCCGTTTTAGATGCGAAGCAGCTTTTGAGCTGGGCTGTGTCCGTAGTTCCATTGGCGACCATCCCACCTAGCTTAGCCATCTGAGCGCATGCTCGCGCCAAGGAGAAGTCTTCTTCCTCTTGTTCATCGACCACCTTGATGATGGTACGTGCAGAGCACTTTAGGGGCCCGGGATGCTGTGTCCTAGCATGGCGTAACGCAGAAAAAAAAACATGTATGCTGGCACGCGCTAGCGCGTTCGGGCCTGTGTAACGGGCTGGGTAAGACGCTGTGGCCTCTCCCCCTTACACACTCTCCTTAATCACGTGATGGCATCGGGGAACGAGATTCTGCAGACGCGCGATGAGGCAGTGTGGCGCGCTCCAACAGGAACTCGGGGCGAGTAACAGCAACAGCAACTACAGTGAATTCAAGGTGTGCTCCCCTTGCAAGGGCGCGTTACCATCTGGCAGGTTGCCCGTGATGAACGGAACATTAAGTCGACCCGTGCACTCCTTCCCATCCCCACATGGTTCCCTTTAGTGGGAGATAGTGTAAACTTTTGCTTTAGACTCTCGCATTTAAATTACGAATGTGTGTTCTCGCCGTTGCTGGGAAGATATAAACTGTCAATCACCTGTGGCTCATACCCGCTCATACCGTGGCCCGTGGTATACGGGTGTCTGCCACACGTGTCTGGAGGACAGGGTGTGACGTCAGATGCGACAAGATTTTCACGTTATTCATGTCATGGCCAGACAATCATCATATTGGTCAAACCTTCTTACTCACCCATGCCAATTTTGGTCGACACCAAGCTGAGGAGGCGATCACTAGCGCACCCAGACGTAGGCGGCTGAATAGATAGATAGATAGATAGATAGATAGATAGATAGATAGATAGATAGATAGATAGATAGATAGATAGATAGATAGATAGATAGATAGATAGATAGATAGATAGATAGATAGATAGATAGATAGATAGATAGATAGATAGATAGATAGATAGATAGATAGATAGATAGATACGTAGGTAGAAATGCTCAAATTGCCCAGGGTTCGCTTAGAAGTGCTTCCCATCCATTAAAAAAAGATGGTTGATCCCTCCTTCATAGGAATCGGAATAACACGAAAGTAAAGCGTACCCTTACACAACCAACTGAATGTTTATAGAAGTAACTGAATTGATATAAGAGAGTTCGCACAATGTATATTGATGTCTGGCAGCTATAGCACCGTTTACCATGTACTTAGCCTTAGGTGCACGTTCATGAACCCCAGGTGGTCGAAATTTTCGGAGCTCTCCATTACGGCGTCCCTCATAATCACATCGTGGATTTGGAACGTTAAACCCGAGATATTATTATTATTGTTATAGCACCGTTTAACGTGGATGCACCCACTTCGATGATTTAACATGGACTAACGTCCATGTTAAATGATTAAACAAACCCTTGCGGTAGCTGTAGTAGTTAACGGTGAAAGCGTAATCAGAGAACGAGGTGTGATAGCCAGAAGAGCGTCGCATATTGGACGCTGAACTTGGTCGCCATTCCGCGACATGTTAAAATGTGATTGAACACCACGGCCGGACTAGAGGAAACGCAAAGCGCGTCCTGCCGCCCCGGTAGCCCAGCCGCGATTTTTCTCGGGGCGAGCGCGTCAGCGGCGAACGCGGTGTTACAGCCAGGTGAGGCAGGCGCGCGTCGCAGAGCTAATTTTGGTTTGGATTAGCGTGATGCTATGAGCGAGGCCGATGCTTTTACGACGCTTGGTCTAAGATCGCCACCTCGCGGTGTGTTAAGGCACTGACAAAAGTGAACTTCTATTGAAAACGTGCCGAATGGGACGGACGTGTAACGCGTTGCAGGTGCTAATCGCGGAGGCCACAGTAATGACGAATTTCTTTACTTTACCGCTCCCAAAGGGCAACACCACACCGCCGACCGGGAGAGTGGTAGATATAAAAGGCGCGTTTGTAGATCCTCTACAGTCTGTGGCCGTGGCGCAGTGGGTAGCGTGCCCGCCATCTGTTGTTGCGGACCGAGCGGTCGTGGGTTCGATGCCCGTTGACGGAACTTTTTTTCTTTGACATCTGATCGTGTAAATTTTTTCTACGTCATTTCCGTGACGGAAATACGTCACTGAAGTCTTGGTGGACCCCGGCATAAAACACTTTCGTGTTAAAAAAGAAACCCCAGCCCTGCGCAGAACACGCAGCACAATCACAGCGAAAGCTGGAAGAGAGATTTCTAGAGCCCATTCTAAACTCTCTTGGGGCAACTAATACAAGCACAGAAGTACACGTTGCTGGTCTAGTCGCGCTGGCCATACTTTTGTGACTTGTACTTAATACAAGTACACATGCAAGGTATCCACAACGCCAAAAATCATAATTTTTGTGACGTAGGGAAGCACTCGCTATGCCAATAATCATCTTTCTGCGGATAAACGAGGTACCCGCGACAGATATGTAAGGTATTCTGTGCACTTTGTTGATGCTGCATGTGGCTGATGACGATGAAGAATTATGGCTGAGAACTTTATAGCGGGTGGGAATCTTTAAGCCACACACACGTTGCTCATTTGGCATTGTATGGTGCATGGTTTTTGTTTAACGCTTCTGCCGCGCTATGTTTCATATGTTAACACGATTCCTTGCCCGACGTGACCCCGGTATAGGCTCTTTTTGCAATACAGTTTGAAGCACAAGCGTGGCTCTGTTCCATCCTGGAATTTTTTTAACTGTCGTCTCTGCGATGTACCAGAGAGAGTAGAACACTGTTTTATTAGCAGCAAAGATGCCATTCTGTTTTGGGACATCCTTCAACGAACTGTTCAAAAATATTTTAACAATACTCACATACTATACGTCTCCCAACGTCTCTTGATGAAGTGCCCTTTGACATTTGTTTCCTTATGGGACTGCACAGTCTGCGGAAAACACGCATGCAAGACCGTAATGCAGGACTAACCACTGCTTCAAGTATGCATTTCATGCGTATGGCTCTCCATCTAAAGGACATTTACGAAGAACTTGACATGAGACCAGACTGGCACCCAATCTTGATGAGGTGTTCATCCTTACCAGCCTCCACGTGTGACAAGGTTTGAAGAACTTTTCCTGTTTCTCTGGACTTGCACAGTATATATGCATGTAAGCCTTTGAATGCTTGTGCAGTGCTTGTGCGATGACTGTCGCTAAGTGAATGCATCACAACGTCATAGCGTTTGTGATAATTTCAAATACGTATTATAATAAATACCATGAAAGAAAAAAAAACACAAGCGTGGCTCTGTGGTAGAATACCCTGCTGGTACGCAGGTGACCCGGGTTCAAGTCCCTTCCGATCTTGAACACTTTTAACTCATTTTATTTTTTCTTATTTCGCGCGATAGGGGTTACGGACACCGCTGGTGGCGGCGTAGGCGGACATCTACGGCACCGTTGTGATCGCATAACAGCTTACGCTGAAAAATGATTAACGATTCAGCGTACAATGTAGTGCACGGGCGGACTGCGGCAAGCCGACCAAACACTCGAGTCTGAGCTTGAGAAGCAATGGGGCTTATGTTTAGAAGGAAGGGTTAATGGTTTAATAATATATGCTGACGTCTCAAAGATTGTTTCAGATGCTGCGATTGCAGCGAACAGAACCGTTCAGTTCGTGTACTGTTCGCAAAGACCGTTAATGGCGGTTTCATTTCACGCGGGTTACGATTTTTTGTTGTGCGACTGGCGCGGCAAGCAAGGTTGCTTGCTGCCGTTCTTTTAGATGCGAAGTATCTTATGGCAGAGTTCAATCCGGTGGTGGTGGTGGTGGTTTGCGGCGTGACTACCCTTACTGCGCATGCGCATACCCTCTCCACTGCCCCTCCCCTCTCCCTCTCCACTTTCCCTCTCCCCTCCCCTCCCCCTTTCCACTCTTCCTCTGAAACGCGGGCTAGACATGCCGAAATTCTCTCCTGCGCAACGCCTCGATGAGCACCAGCGCATGCGCGTCCCCTCCCCCTCTCTCTCCTCTCCTACGCTGCCCTCCTCTCGCACGCCTGCCGACCGCGTTCCCCGCTCGCCCTGTGAGAATTAACGGCCAGGCTAGAGTGAAGACAAGACGCGCGTAGCGTTCCTCTTCGCGTTCCACGACGCGAGGTCGGTAGCATGCCCAAAGAACGCCAACGGAACGCGATCGTGCAAGTGCTCAGGCTTCGCATCGCCTCATGGTCCCCTTTTGGGGGAAATGGTGTAATTATTCGTAGGCACTGCATAATCGTTCAAATGTAATGCAATATCCTTTCGTTATGATATTGTTAGGTTTTGGGAAGTGCACGCGTATTTTGTAATTTAGGAACGCTTTCCAATCTACGTTCAGTTCGAAGTGCGCAACAGTGGCCATAAAAACTAGCACGTCAGCGCAGTTATGACGGCTCCGAGTAATATCCCTAGAGTTTCCTACGATTACCTAGATGCGGATTCGCTGATGACATTGCATTGGTGAGTAACGCGGCAGACTAATTACAGCTCATTATTACAGAACTGGATACGGAAAGTAGAAGAGTAGGTCTGAAAATTAATATGCATAAAACTAAAGTAATGTGGAACAATCTTGGCAGAGAAGAGCGCTTTGCGATAGGTGGCGAGGCACTGGAAGTTGTAAAGGAGTACGTCTACTTAGGACAGGTAGTAACCGCGGAGCCTAACCATGAGAGTGAAATAACTACAAGAATAAGGATAGGATGGGGCTCATTCGGCAAGCATTATCAAATCATGAGTGGTAATCTACCACTAACCCTCAAGAGGAAGGTATAGAACAGCTGCATCTTACCGGTACTTACCTACGGAGCAGAAACCTGGAGACTTAAAAAGAGGGTTCAACTTAAATTGAGGATGACGCAGCGAGCGACGGAAAGGAGAATGATAGCTGTAACCTTAAGAGACAGGAAGAGAGCAGAGTGGGTCAGGGAACAAACGGGGGTTAAGGATATCATAGTTGAAATCAAGAAGAAGAAATGGATATGGGCTGGGCACGTAGCACGTTGGCAGGATAACCGGTGGTCATTAAGGGTAACTGACAGGATTCCAAGAGATGGCAAATGCGTGAAGGTGAGACAGAAAATTAGGTGGGTAGATGATATTTAGAAGTTTGTCGGTGTAACGTGGCAGCAGAAAGCACAGGACCGGGTTGATTGGCGGAACATGGGAGAGGCCTTTGCCCTGCAGTGGGCTTAGACAGGCTGATGATGATGATTATGATGACATAGATGGAACTCTGGCGCTTCGATCATTCAGCCACCATGCGAATGATGGGTAGTACACGGATTTGCCTAATATTCGTGCTTACGGCTTCGAACGCACTTGTGGCTTTGTTTATTGCTGTGTTTTGGCGTTCGTTTCGGATAAAACAACGGACAGTTGTGAGCTTCGTGACCATATTCGAATTGGTGAGCCTAAAAAGGTTGAAGTGGTGAAGTGAAAGTGCAGACTTTTGCTGAATTTCATATTGCGACAAAGCGCATGCAGGCGACGCAGAGCCAAACGGAGCCAAAAGAACGAAGTTTAGACAAATCCGCGTACTACCCGTCGGTCCCATGCTGGCTGAAGCGCCACGCGTTGCAGCTCCTATAGACAGTAGCGCGAGAGTTCCCTCTAGTATGTCTTTAAGAAACTCTATGGTAATTTCGACGGGTCCCCACCGAAAATTCGCTTCGCGTCTCCGAATAGAGCGAGGGATTTCTAGTATGTTCGTATCCCGCCGCTGACTGCTGTGGCGAGAGCGATCAGCGGTTTTTGTGCTGCGAACGAATTCGCCGCCTGAACATCGCTGTGTTTTGCGTGATGTGAGACGACCTTTGCGTGCCCAGAGCACGACAGCATTATGAGGAACGTCATTGTAGGGGACACCGTACTGGTTTCCACTACATGGGCTACTTTACGCACACATAAATCTAAACGCACGGGCGCTTGTTGAATTTCACCCTCATGAGAAATGCGGCCGCTGTGAGCTGATATCGTGTAAATGATCCCGAGCATTACACCCGCAACTAGGTTAAAGCAACAGGCATCGCATATATGGCAGCAGAGAAGAAATTGTGTTCAAGCTTGTAGTAATATTTGCTCGGGTGTTGCGTCCTAGAACCACGATATGATTAGGAAGGCCGCCACAGTGGAGGGCTCCGGAAATCTTGACCATCTGGTGTTCTTCAACATGCACCGAAATGTAAGCACATGTGCCTCTAGCATTTCGCAGCCATTGAAACGCGGCCACCGTGGCCGGGATACGATTCCGCAACCTTCGGGTCAACAGTCGAGCACCCACACCACTAGACCACCGTGGCGGGTTATTGGCCGTTATAAGAAATAGTGGGTAGCATGTGGGGCGGATAATTTCTTTTCTTTTCCTGCACTCACTATCGCACTCATGTACTTCTCGTCTAACGTCGTAGGCTATGTGTTTAGAAAAAGTTTATTTCATCAGAGAATGCTACTAACAGTTGGGTACAGTGTCGTAATCAAAGACAGTAACATATAGGGCGCGAGCAGAATTCACAGGGTGCGCATGGAGCAAGCTATTAGAGTATTCCAAGGTAGGCCTCATTCCTTTTACCAGTAGTAGTGGAACAAGTTTCTGTGTATCATTTATTTGCAAACCACAAGTCTAAACCTTATGTAAACACTATTTTAGGAAAACACGAGTTGAGATCAGTGAAACAAGCACTGAAATATATATTACCAATTGGAATATAAAATCTTAAAGACTGTTTTTATCCTAATGATGATACCTAAAAGGTTATGAACTGCCTTTCTAACAATACAGAAGTCTCGCTAACGTCGGGCGTTTAGTGCGGCAGACAATGGGGGAGATGAAATTCAATCACCAAAAAAAGACACCGTGAGAATGAAAGCTCAAATACACGCTGCCGTAATTAAACAAAAGGAATACTGGCGTTAGAATAATTACGAGGTGGTGCGAGTAACCCGGAAATGAATAAGGATATCAGCGTAAATATCCGTGAGTGCCGTTCTGTGATTGAAATAGGAGGTCTTATTGTGCTCGGAAGATAGCAAAGATGGTTAAGATAATTTCCGCGGAAAAAGTCCCTCTGGTATCCGTTTAAGCAACACGCAAGTGTTTGCTACGAATCGGTGGTTCTTTGTAATCGCATGCTGCCGTGTTTGTTGTAATTGCGAGAAACGCAGAAACGTGGTCGCAACATCTAATTGCTAAGTGAGCATCAAACTACGAAAAGCCGAGTAGGGCGCTGTTTCTTGCCGTTGGCGTCCAGTACAACACGCTTGTACTTCCCGCGCTTACTTCGCGTTGTGGCTTTCAACAGAATGCATTTGTCCCGTTGTATGCGCACTGCGTCTTTCCTCTTCTTGGTTGCGTTCGTCAGCGTGTTCCTGCCATTGCGCCGGTACAGAGCGATGAGTAATTCTTGATGGAGAAAGAAAACGGCGCTATCTTCACCGGTGAATTGGGACTACACCTTCAAGAAGCGAGGAAGATTAGGCAACACCATTAAAAAAAAAGAAGGCCTGCGCATGCCCTCCTCTCCCCACCCACTACCACCCACTACGTCACCGCAGTGACATCTGAGGGACGACGACGCGGGAAGAGACGCCGCGTAGTTGTGCGGAATGCGGTAGAAAAAAAAATCACAGCATATCCACGGAGTGAATGATGATGAGTGGGCGAAGCTGCGGAGGTTCATCGGTAAACCACGAATCTTCCGTGAATTCTGCCCAGTACATCATCACCGACGTGAGATCGGGCGCGTTCGATGAGAGTTATGACGACTGCGGCTCACTTTAATTTTACATGTACGCTGTGAATTTTCATTGTTTAGAAAACCATTGCTTTAGAAAACATCTGGCGTCTTTCGCTAAGCAGCTGACGTCTTTTCGTTTCGCTTTAGAAACATCTGGCGTCTTTTCGTTTTGCTTTTAGAAAACATCTGGTGTCTTTCGTTGGTTTATTTCATCAATCAACGGCGTTTTGAACAAAATTTTTATTGTTTAATCACGCACAGGAGAAATCTCACCAGGCACTACCTTGGAGGTAAACAATGGCTGATAATGGGAATGAGAGACAGAAGAAATCGGCTTTTAGCTAACACTTACACTTCTACTTCTACTAACGTTTCCTACTGGAACATGCCAATGGCTGCTAATGGGGAATGAGAGACAGAAGAATTCGGCTTTTAGTTAACGCGCACGCTGCGAATTTTTTTTTTGTTCAACAACGCACAGGAGAAATCTCCCACCGGCACCACCTTGGAGGTCAAGATCTGGTACTAGCGTTACGACTGGTTACGCACTACGAGAGACGAACGGGTGCCGCCCTAAAAAGCGGATCAGTCTGCGTTGGATATGCGTTGCGTTGGATGGGCACGTGTGTTGTGAGCAAGCCGCTGAACTGTTGGCTATTGCTTTGGCCCCATCGTTGAACCCTGGTTGAGTAGTTAGCAATTTGCCGGCACGTTCGGTTGAACACGCCTGAGTGCTGCTCCGCGCATACCTGCACACTCAACAGCCCTAGAGTTAGTGCACGCCGCGTGTTCATGTTTTCCCTAGATCCGGCTCAAAGGGCCGCATGGACGAAAGCCGCCTCAAGATAGAACTTCGTGCCGACAAAACACACTGGTACGTATTTTGATATGTTTAGATATGTAGCGCAAGTGTTTTGGACGTCTGTTCGATATTTAGTCGATCGGTCGTCTCGGAGCACGGCTTTCCCTGAAAGCGAAGCCGGCTTAGCGGCGACCAGGAGGTTGGCCTCCGAGTGCCATCTTGGCGAGGGACCCTGCACGGAGAGAAAAAAGCGATTTTCGGGGCTAGTGGTCACAATCACCCCCAAACGTTTGCAAATATTTCGCAAGAGTGAAGAAGCTACTTATAAGCCAATACATGAAGTTTCTAAAATACAATGACGACTTCATACTGTTACAATGAAGACTTCATGCTAAGATACAATGTCTTATGTCATTGAAAACGTTGCCCGGCTCCAGTTTGTCGTATCAGTCTTTATTTATTCTCTATAAGCTATAGATATTCTCTAAGCTATAGACAAAGACGCTGAAGCTTCCTTGTCTACATAGTTGCGTCCTTGTCTATAGTTTGTGCGTATCCATTTTTCCCTCGCAAGTATGAACCAACTCTGCCAGCTGCAAGTTTTACTGAACCTTATTTTTCCTCTTCTACATTTCTTTGATCCCTGTGTTTTTTTCTGGACATTAGCGAACTCAGTACACATATAAATTTGTTGCTCCAGTGTGTTTTCTCTCCCTATAATACACTGGGGTCATTTTCTTTTCAGGTTTGTGAGAAGTCCGGGGAGTGTGATGCAGGTGTCCCTGAAGCCGAAAAGGGTAAAGCATGGCACCATACCAGGCATTTTACCACATTTCCATGCGCGATCCCTCGTCGGGAGACAGCTGGACGTGAAAGTCCCCAAACAAGTGGTAGCTGGGAAGCTTAGGAACGCAAAAAGGCACTTCAACTGCCCTTGCAGGACCGCAAAGGGCATGAAGAATTTCACAAGCATAAAAAGCGCGTGTTATAGGGATAAATTCGGTGCTTGGTCATCCGTAAGTGTTATATTTCTCTCCAACAGCAAGCATGATTACAATGCATGCAACCGAAATGCGGCAGTTCGCGTGTTTTGAATTTTCTTTCAGTGTGGTCTGAAATAAATATTCAGTGCTTTCTTGACCTTGTACTTCTAAATGCGGTTCATTTTCTTGAAATCGCAGCCAACACAATTATTGAAAAGAGCACTAGCTGAATTCATACTGAAAAACGGTTTATTTCATGGATAAGCAATGTGGCGCGATGCTACAAATGAATGAAGGAGGGAAATTTCGAGGGCTCGCTTCTTTGTTTAATACAACCCTAAGTAAAACCAACAATGAAAACCAACAGAAATCCATCATATTACTGCAATGAAAACCCTGATGGCGAGTTTCCCACATACGCCGTCATGTCTACGAGTGGCGCTGTCACACTCCCAGGTTTGCATGCACACAAATAACCTATCAAGTGGACGGCAGTATGACCGCTGCCGTAGCTCGATAGGTAACTGGCAAAAGAGCGAGATATTGTGAGGTGCGTCGTCTGCTGCCGGTTTCCGGTTCGAGGCAAGCAGACGGCGAACCACGCCGCCGTTGGCATCTGGTTGTTCGGCATTCTCGCACGCGGCATTATCGCCTTGCAAAGCCATGGCCGGCTGCTCAGCCATCGGCTGTTCCAACTCCAGCGTTAAAGGGACACTAAAGGCAAATATTAAGCCGAAGTTGAAGTTGGTAAATAGCGGTCCAAAAACTTCGTAGTGCTACATTTGTGCCAAGGAAGTGCTAATTCTGAAATAAATTCACGTTTTAGTTGTCCGCATCGCGTTAGCGCACATCAAATCACCCGCCTGAAACCGGTGTTTCTGACTTCACTGTTGCCGTGCCCAACGTGGCCCGCCTTTCCTGCGCGGCGGCGTCCACTGGCGGCATGCACAATTAGGGCATCCGGCAATATCGATGCATGCGGCATTTTGTCGAACTTTCTGTCAGAGCGACTTTCACGACCGTGCAAAACACACGCGGCATTACCCTATACCAAAAGTACCACTGAGTCGCGACCACGTGAGCGAAGCAGGACGCCGAGAGAAGCGCAGTTCGGCAAAAACGGAACTTTTGAACCACGCGCGCCGTTCCCCATGGCAACGTCAAGGAGGTTCTTTTTTCCATGAATGAAACAGAAACGAACAAGCAGCATTTTATTACGCGTCTTGACGCACGGAAGGTTCTTTTTTTATTGCAGCTAGTTTGATTACTGGTGATTAATTCTATTCAGACTCTCCCACGTCATCGTGATCACTTCCAAAATGTCCCACTCGTGGCGCTCATCGTGCGATACATTTAGCTTAATTTCTCGGTAAGTAGGGCACTGTTGTTGATAATACTGCCTTTTTAGACGTTAATGAGAACTAACAGACAATAATGCCAAAGAAAGTATAGGGGATGTTATTCGTGGTAATTAGGATAAAGTGTGAAGAAAGTAAAGTGGACGAAAAGATAACTTGCCGCCGGCAGGAACCGATCCTGCCACCTTCCAGTAACGCGTCCGATGCTCTACCACTGAGCTACGGCGGCGGTCATCCTCCCGTCCACTTTATGGGGTATATATGTGCATTTAAACCTGGTAGTGTTAGTCAGCGCCAGTCGCAGCTATGGCGGCGAGTGTGGAACACTCTTTTTTTGCTTGCTGGCGTCACGTAGCGCGTGACTCTATACTTTCTTTGGCATTATTGGCTGTTAGTTCTCATTAATATTATGTCTAACTAAGAAACGAGCCCCAAAAAGCAAACGTCTTTCCTTCATTCATAGCGAGGGTCTCGTTCTGGCAGACTTGATGCCTTCAGGTAGTATACGAGGGATTATTGGTGAGCTGACAGATCGTAAAAAAACAGATCACGTGCTATGTGACGCCAACAGGCAAAGAAAGAGTGCTCCACACTCGCCGCCATGGCTGCGACTGGCGCTGACTAACACTCCCAGGTTTAAATGCACATATATACCCCATAGAGTGTACGGGAGGATGACCGCCGGCGTAGGTCAGTGGTGGAGCATCGGACGCGTTATTCGAAGGTCGCAGGTTCGGTCCCTGCCGGCGGCAAGTTATCTTTTCGCCCACTTTACTTCACACTTTATCCTAATTACCACGAATAACACCCCCTATACTTTCTTTGGCATTATTGTCTGTTATTTCTCATTAATATTGTGTCTAACTAAGAAACGAGCCCTTAAAAGCAATTGTCTTTGCTTTTTAGACGTTGTCATACATCGAGCTTTCAGTCTTACATAAATTGCTATTCGTCTTTAGTGGCCCTTTAAGTAATGGCTCTTTGGAAGGAATGGTGCTTTAGGCTAAAAGAATCGCGGTGGCATTGAAGTTTTACTTAAACAATTACACGTTATGGCTTTTTCGTAGGAACTTATGAACATATTTACCCAACGTTGGCACAGTTGCCTTGAGCAACATTGAAGTTCCGGTTAAGTAGCGAATCCGTAGTGCTACTGCAGATATTTCGGCTCCAACTGCAGTGACGCCACGGCTTATGTCACAGTTATTGAAAGCGCGACGTAGACACGGACAAGAAAACACACATCACTAGCGCTGACTGCTAACTGCTGGTTTATTGTAAAAACGCGCAAATATGCACTGAAACGGAAAAGTCGGGGAACGGAATCAAATCAGAGCTCCTAGCAGCGGATGCGTCCAGCGGCACATTATTGTTCAGTCATAAGCGATTAGTTACGGAGACAGCAACACTTCTTGTCTGTTAGAATAATAGAGGGCGTGCTAACACTGAACAATAATGGGCCGCTTGACGCATGCGCTGCTAGAAGCTCTGGTATGATTTCCTTCCCAAAATTTTCCGTTTCAGTGTATATTTGGGCGTCTTTACAAAATTATACCATCTCCCGCTAAAGGGGACCATGAGGTGATGCGAAGCCGGAGCACTTGCACGATCGCGTTCCGTTGGCGTTCGTCGGGCATGCTACCGACCTCGCGTCGTGGAACGCGAAGAGGGACGCTACGCGCGTCGTATCTTCCATCTAGCCTGGCCGTTAATTCTCACAGGGTGAGCGGGGAACGCGGTCGACAGGCGGGCGAGAGGGGGGCAGCGTAGGAGAGGAGAGAGAAGGGGAGGGGACGTGCATGCGCTCGAGCTCATCGCGGCGTTGCGCAGGAGAGAATTTCGGCATGTCTAGCCCGCGTTTCAGAGGAAGAGTGGAAAGGGGGAGGGGAGAGGGAAAGTGGAGAGGGGAAGGAGAGAGGGGAAATGGAGTGGGAATGGGGAGAGGGGGGAGAGAGAAAGTGGAGAGGGTGAGTGGAGAGGAGGTGTGTGGAGAGGGTATGCGCATGCGCAGTAAGGGTGGTCACGCCGCACACCACCACCACTGGATTGAGCTCGGCCTTAAGATACTTCGCATCTAATAAACGAGTCAGCGCTAGTCCTGTGGACTTTCTTGTCGGTGTCGACTTCACGCTGTTTTGAACTATGGGCATCGTACCAACTGGCTCGCATGCACTCGCTTTTAGTTTACCGTGCATAGATCATATGGGAGGCATAATATCCTCCTTAGGCTCTTTCAGGATCCTCTCTTCCTTTGTAAAGCACATAGTGCTACAAGTCTCTAATACATCTATATGCTGTATTGAATGCAGGGCCAGCTCTCCCGTACCTAAGTATATGTTACACTAAACCACACACTTTTCTAGCGACGCTGTACTGAGTGTCCTGTGATGCTGGTGATGGCGTTCCAAAAAAACCCACCGCCGCGGCAAAAACATGTGACGCGCTCACCCAAAAGCCTCCTCCCAACAACTGGCGCGCCAATGAAATAATAATAAAGCGAAACAAATTTTCATTCCGCGGCGGGGTGTGACCTGGGTGCCCCAAGTCCGAAAGCGAGTGCTTTGACCACATGCTTGACCAGTAGGTCACGCGTTCGTGCTTGCCCAAAGTGAACTGAACTCAAGCATAGCAATGCGTTCTATCAAAAATGCGAAAACACACAGGGTCCCTTACGCACTCGCCTAACACGAATAAGTAACAACTTTATCAATCGAAGGGGTGAGGGATAAGCGAGTTTAAGCCACGTAGGCTGCCTCGCCTAACATGATTCGAAGGCGGAACTTATCTTCTTATTCTTCTCAGTCGATGTCAGGGCTGGGCAGAGATACTTTAAAGTTGTATCGCGATACGATACAAGATACTCGGGCAAGAAGTATTTGAGATGCATATAAAAGATACTTCAGGAATTATTGTATCCGATACGATACTTCCCATTTGTTTCTTAAGACACATTGATACATTTGCAAATTTGCTATTATAGATATATGTAATGAAGCACCAAAGGCCTATGCACAAAAGTGTTTACTTCAACAATTTTTAACTGCGACGAACTTTGCCTAACTTTAATTAAATATCTGTTTGCATCCCGAAAGCTCTGTCTTTCTTGCTCAAAGCATATAAGTTTCATTCCGAAACAACTTATTGAGATTTGTTTGGCTGCTTAACGTGACAGCACTTAACACGCTGCACTGTCAGTGGTTTTTCCTTGACACCTTTCTAACTGACGAGCGTCGCTTCTCTATACTTGGCGACCAGCTAGCGGCTTGCCATCTCCTTGCAAGAACGCTACGTAGAAACCTCCCCACGATGGGACAAACAACGCTCTGCACTCATACCTCGTCCCTAAGCGTATTGCCGTTTTCGTAATACCGCATGACCAAATAGGTGTAGAGCAGCAACAACGCTTGTAACGATAATTTTCGTGATGGATTGTGTCAAGGCAATAACTAGAGTAAGCACTCGCAATTATTTGACGACATAATACCGTAAAATCGTAAACATTTTTAAATCCGAAGCATCTCTTAGATAACCTTTGGCACTTTGAGCGTTTCTATCTACGTATCTATCTATCTATCTAGCCGCCTACGTCTGGGGGCTCTCATGATTGGATCCTTAACTTGGTGTTCACCAAAATTCGCATGGGAGGTTAAGAGGATTTGACGAATATGACTGTCGAGTCATGGCATGAATAACGTGAAAATCCTTTCGCGTACGTCGTCAAACCCTTTCCTCCAGACACGTGTGGCACATACCCGTTTACCATGGGCCGCGCTGCAGGGGTATGCGCCACACGTGATTGACAGTTTATATCTGCCCAGGAACAGCGAGAACAGACATTAAATGCGACAGCGTTAAGAAAAACCGACATCGGCAGCGTTCACGCACGAATGGAAAGAATGAATATTAGGATCCCAGCAGGAATCGAACCCAAGCATTCTGCGTAGCAATCAGGCATTCTACCACAGAGCCACGACAGGTCTATAAACTGGTTTGGAAAAACAGCCTATGCAGGCGTAATGGCGGTGCAACGTCAATTGTGGTTGTGGTGCTTGCTATCGAATTTTACAAGAAAGTCATTAAACACTACTTGATACTCCTACGATGTGTATACTCCTACGATATATGCGTCATATCAGATTAACGGCTGTGGTTCCATTGTTGGCTCCGCATTTATAGCACTGTAATAAACATTACATTTGTATTCCTATAATTCAGCAAGCTATATTAAAGCATTGCTCGACCCCAGAGGAATACATTAACGAAAGTTACGCACGATATTCACATCATCGCACCGTAAAGTGATCTTAGTGCGCCAGAACGACGCAGTGTACTCTTTATTGCTTACGAGGCTAGGTGATGGCCTCATGCTGACGGAGGATGATGCTAGATTGATTGACAGCCGCTTTGTAGACTAGGCTACGTAGGCCCCATTCGCGCAGGCAGTCTACGAATACGATAAGCGCCATCCACTGATGGTGGTCTACGTAGCACTATCCAGGCCTACCAGCCTCGACGACCTATATACCTCACAAACGCGAAGGGTGACTTCAGATTTCGACATGTCGCCGGCTCTATCGACATACATTTTGTCGACGAAATTACCAAGGCATCCACGATTTACAACAGCTGTACTATGCCTCATACTTCACCACACATGGACCCCTCGTCACCGCGATCCCGACCTGATCCGATAACACAGTCATGACCAGCTGCTGGTGCTCCCTGATCACGGAGATGATGACGTTGTTCAAGAATTAAACTGTCAAGAACTTCTCCACACATGCACACGGATTCGTGAAACGCGCGTGCATTCTCCATCATAAGGGACAAGTATAAGCACGACATATCAGCTTACCGCTTCTGGTGTTGGTATAATACCCACGTTGCCGTTGGCAGCGTTAGCCAACTGTAAACAACTGGTTACATAACACATATGCGGCTCTTCAGCATATATGTGTGCGTATAAAATTTGTACAAACCTTTATTGTCATTTTGTAACGTTTCGCTCAGCGAAAAAAAATACGCCGCAGTGACCTTCCCGCCGCACGCTTCGCATAACATCGATTCCCATGGTACGTGGGATCTGCCGAATGTTTCTTTGCTTGTTGGACCGATGTAGTAGGCTTCAGTCGTGTTGTGCAATGCTCCCTCCTAACATTTACCTTCAGCCATGAGCTGTGGGCTTAAGGGCTTCCTTATCGCAAGCCTGTGGGTTCATAGACATTACATATATTAGTAGCGCTGACGGAGGATCGTCGAAACACAGTTCAATGAAATATCGGTGCACATAGCAATTCATCAACGGACGTTCTATACGATTTGAATACGACAGAAAATGGCCCCTCAGCAGTAGTATTTTTAATTATATTTGAGAGAGAATTCGCGTGTGTACTGTTATTTCGGCCAGAACAGGAGGCCAACGCTAAAAGAAACGCGGCGGCATTGAAATTTTGTTTAAAAATGACAGAATATGGCTTTTTCGTACAAACCTTACGTCATATTTGCTCAATATTAGCACATTTGCCTTGATCAACATCGAAGTTCCAGTGAAGTACACTCTTAATCATGTCCTGCTTAAAGTGGCAGTCTATAGCCCGGAAACGAGACGAAAAATCTAACGCCTATAGACTGTCTGTTTAGCCGGCACAACCTGTAGGCGGTGCCACCCGTAGCCGTCCCTCGGCGTAGTAGCTTTCTTAGCGGCTCATCTCATAGGCGGGACTCAATATAGGCCGGAGATTTTTCGTCTCGATTTCCGCTAGTTGAAGGCCGGCTATAGACATCTCCTCGTTCCACGTGACCAGCTGTCCTGGCCACGGAGAGTCCTACCCACTGTGCGTCCCAGCTGCGGCGCGTCCCAGCTATAGGCGGTGTAAGAAGCGGCGAAAAAAAAAATTTGATTTTAGGTCATCTTTTAAGCTACATTCTGGGATTTGGAGGCTTAGACACATATTTTATGACATACATAATCCATATACACATATTACATTCAGAAGTAAACCACAGGAAAATTCACAGTAAACACACGCGGATTCGAACTCGCGAACACTCGGTCACCAAGCGCGTACGCTAACCCCTACACCACATCACGCCGCGGCTACTGTGGTAAAAGAACGGGGGTTTATATGCACCAATGCGTCGCTACGTGCTCTGGCGTATTAGTGCAGTGGCGGTCGTATTAAAATGTAGCGTTCACTGATACGTAAGGAGGCATTTTTTAAATGACATTCGTGAAAATATATATGGGGTCACTCAAGTTATTGCTGGGAGCATGCTTGAAGCGAATTTGCGGGCTTGGTATAAAAGATAAAACTGTTCCGCATATATTCGGAACTGGCGCCTCAGTGACATTTAAAGAATCTTGGCGCGCATAATACCCGAGTTCTATTGATGTTAGCCGTCAGCCTGTTGCCTTTCGTGGATTGAACGAGTTTTCAACCTCAAGATTCGCTTGCCGTGGAACGTGTGCTCGGAATCCATCCGCGCCAACCGCACAGTTGCGTAGCCGATTACCTACGGAGAATCGCCGCGTTCTCAGTAACGTCGCTGGCCGCTTCACCGCCGACGGTTACCGGGCCGGTAGCCGATATCGTCACTAAGCCTATTCAGTTTATTTCGAAGCCGATGTCGACCGTGCTTCAGAACAAGCCGCTCAGGCTTATATGCCAGGATGTTTTACTTGTTACCGTCGTTGGCTCGACCCTCTCCCCGTAATAATTACACACTGAGATGAACATGCGCTGATAATCGTGGTATTGTCAGCCGTATAACAATATGCGAACACGCCCGAGCAGCTGCGGTACGCCGTGCACGCACTGCAGATGAACTTCACTTGTAAAGGAACTCATCTTGGCTCTAAACGCTGGATAGTGCACGTCGCTACCCCTCAAATGAATGACACTATTCCAGTAGACATTATTTTAGCTTCAATAAAAAATGTGGGCGACGTTTGCGTCGACCATGGAAGCGAGAAGCTGGCGCTGATTGCATGTAGCTTCGCAGTCGCTCGGCGGACGGCGCCCCGGAGGAAATGCCATTTATGTTGGACGCCACTCGCGCGACATACGTGACTCGCGAATTGGGCTGTGCACGCTGGAGGCGCATCTCGCGGTTCTCCGTTCTCAGGCACGCAGTGCGCAGGCAGGAATAGATGAACTGGATCTTATATCCGGCAGCACTAATCGCATAAATATTTGTGGCGTTCTGTTAGGACTCCATCAGTGGCCATATTTTTGAGAACGTCTGGATTCACGCTGGTATAGCGGTCCCGCCGCGCTATTTAAATAACTTCACACTCATCTCAAAGCTGCTATATTTTTCACATAAGTTTACTGAAACATTTTCTGGAAGCGCGAGGCCATGCAAAGTACTAAGTATAGTATTGGTGCGAAAGGCACTTTCATGGGCATAAAGTGCCTTGTACAAGTATCACCTTTTGATAAATTTTTGACAAATCTCGCCGTGATTAATACGGCGGAACACGCAAACATTTACGAGCTACATCCACACGGCTGCTTTTGCATGCGCACGCGACTGGGGAATGTTTGTTTTGCTAGACTGCATGGGATAGCCTTCTGGAGTTTTTTATGTATACACGCACCTAATTTTTTATGCGCTGATTACTGAGACGCGTTGCGTACAGCAGAAATCCAGAACGTAGTATAGTGATGCATTAATAGAAAATTAATTTGCCACCATCGAGTAATAGGTTCTAGTGTTGCAAAGCTATGCGCAGATGCTAAAAGACGAGATATGGTCTACCAAGGATGCAACTTTTGGTGCAAGCTGGATTTTTTTTATTGCGCACATGCAAAGCGGTTGCGCCTTAGTGTGGCAGTCGTCAGAAAGAACTTAAACTGCTAAATTATGATATATCACAAGAAGGTTAACGTAGATTGGCCATTTGTCGAACATGGAGTGTTTAACGATTTCTGAACTTTTTAAGCCAATGCAGCGATGTTATGCGAGGTACACCCACCGGCGTGCGCTCTTCGCGCTGGCACATATGTACGTTCCAGAGGATGGTAATTTAATTATGCAAATCTTTTTTTCCAAACTTAGACACTGCCTACCGCGGATTTAGGAGAAAACTTTAGGAGAAAACTGCAGGCAGTAGACCTTCCACCTCGTGGAAGCTCTACTGCCTGCATTTGATTTCGACACCATGCCGTTACTAATAGTAGAGCATTAAATTAGATATGTACATTACACGGCAAACAATTCGCGCATTTGTCCAAGGAAGCACTTTGTTTTTCATCATTACCAGCCTATTTTATGTCCACTTGAGGACGAAGGTCTCTTCACTAATCCCCCATTGATCCTATCCAGCGTCTTCATTACTATTTTTGTGTGTTTGTGGCATGCACAAGAACGAAGAAAGCAGTCAGGTTGCGGTATCCCTAATGCGGACTACCTTCACGTCAAGTGGCACGCCGTGTAACGGTTGATTGTTGGCTAACAGTTTTAGAATTGTGTACGCACACGTTGCGTTGGCTGGGCACGTACGCTATATTGTATTCGGAAAGTAACGTGCGTATACCAGTGTTTAGTATTTGACAGTGGCGTAGTGGCAACACAAGAAATTGTGCACACGAAGCTCTGGTTACCGTATGCTAATACTACCTCATTTTAACCACGTGGGATTTTTCAACGTGAACCGATTACATCACATAGGAGCGTTTTCGCGCTCAGTTCCCCCTTGATGGGTACCTAGAATAACCATTAACAGTCAGCTTGTAAACTATAAGCATGCAGCGTGTTTATAGACATGCGTATAAAAATTCGCATCGTTTTTTTTAGTAGCGGCGTTTAAAGCATGGACGCACCACGTTCCCTATAAATGTACCGTTCAGCGGAATCATTTCGGTTGAGAATGACTTCACGGATCATACCAACTTCATAGTTCAAGAGTACCCGCTGTGTCTAGCGTGTATAAGCATGCGAGAAACAGGTACTGCTCAGGTGTAAAAATAATTATTTATTGTAAAAAAATACAAACAACGCTAAAAGCAATGCTCAGCCCTGAAGGAAACGATAAACGTGCCATCCGATGTTTTTTTTTTTTTTGGACAAATATATTCTGGTGCTTAACGAATACCTTTGATTTTTTCAATGTGTCTTCAGCAGCTTCCCGCCGGCAAAACACCTGGGAAACAACTGGGTTCATAATACTATGCACAAGACGAAGTATTGAGCATACCCAATTGGGTATGTGAGGTCCTTAATATAGTACATCGTCAAGCATCGAATAAGGGCTTTCTCTAGAACTGTGCCAACCGAAGGTTTCACTTTCTCTTGCACTTGATCGCAGTAGAACGCCTTGTTGTCGTACTCCCTCCAAATTCAGCGGTCAGGTGATGGGCGGGCTGCTGGCATGTCATCCTGGCGGAAAAAAAAGAAAAGCAGAGGACACATGCGACGTTATGTTCTTAGATCACCTGGTGTTCTCGCCCATCACACAAAAACTTCTACCTGGTAAACGGACGTTTCCAATCTGTTATGCACCTTGTCGAATTTTGTGTCGACAGCGTCACAGAAGTTACAAATATGAAAGTGTTTTCAGAAGTTGCTAATGAAGCTTTCTAATAGCGTTTTAACCATAAACTTACTACAGTTATGAGAGAAAGCGTAGCATGATTTCCTCAGATATACTCATCGATCTCCACGAAATACATGCGGGCATTGCACATCTGACCGAGTATTACTTTGACCTTGTGGAACTTCTCCATGAAACTTCCAGTTTTTCTTAAAAGTGAAGCTCTGTTTCGAATGTCGGCTGCAAGTCAAAACCACAGCACAGCCGCAATTTGATGAGAATCACGTACAAGGAAAGCAGTTTAACAATAGACTCACGATTCATTCGTTAAGTAAATAAAGTGGCAGGTAAACTTGGCTTGAAATTTGGTTGCACACTATTGCACAATATTGCAAACAAATTTTCTTAATACCAGGGGAATGCCAGTAACGGCGAATATCTGAATGGTAGGAGCCAATGAATGATTAAAAATTAATTCGCTGCGGCGGGTCCATGCTCGGCTGCGATATTTAGATGGGAGTGAAACACACACACAAAAAAAAATAAAAAACACAAAGAAAGATCGTATATGCTCAGTTACGGCATTGTAAACAACACCACGGCCGGTGTTGCTGCGGCTTGCTGCTGCTGCTGCTGCTGCTGCTGCTGCTGCTGCTGCTGCTGCTGCTGCTGCTGCTGCTGCTGCTGCTGGAGACCCTGCAAGGTGTGAGCTCCTGGCCAGTTGCTCGATAAAATTGCGCCTGGCTCTTGTGTCAGAAGGTTTTGTCACCTGGAAACGTATTCAAATTCTGTGTATACTAACACGAGGATGAACGAGAATTATATCCCTTATACGACTGCTGTACGCACTTCACTTCTCTGTAATAACATTTAGAATGAGCAATTTAACATAAATAATAAGCTGCCAACGAGAACAACGGTACTTTTATACAACCACGGTTATATATGGCTGTTGCATCGCATGAAATGATAGATGAGAGAACAAAAATGCCATCAACTAGCTAACGCCTAAATTACATATGACGCATTACTTTACCTTCATCGAGATCTGCCGTTTGCACAGGCACCACAGCCGGTGCATGATGCACTGATGTACTTGCCCACACTTGACTTGGCACTGCATAAGACCAATGGGCAAATGTGATCGAAAACCACGGAAATCAGTGAAGGAGCACAGTAAATGCACATGTATTCACGAACATGAATGAGGCTGGCTTTAAAACAAGTTACAAATTAGGCAGCAAAACGCGTTTTAAAAACTGTCGCTATTCAGAAAGTCAAATTGCTATATTGCCTCCTAAAAACAAGACATACCGCGAGTCGTATCTATGAGCGCCTGATCCCATGAAACGGTACTAACGTCTTCGTCACTCGTAAGTGCAGTTTTATTTTTGATTTGTGGAAAAAATTTTCCGCTTCCCAAAGGTAAAAAAAGAAATATAAATGCGAAGTATAACGACCTACCATGAAAGCAGATCCTAACATCATTCAACTGCTAGCAAAAATATGCTTGCTTTTAATGCCGCGTTGTATCATTGACTATAAATGCAGAGAACAGTTGCTAGCCGAGGGATAAGAAGCCACGCGAGAGCTAAAATTACACAACTTGTCAAGCAAGGCGAAGTGATTATCTCAGTGACACCTGTCAAGATCGACGAAAGCGTCTGAACTGTATGGGAGTTCACAATAAATGCGACCAGCACGACAACACGTGCGCGACTATAGAGACGGATGACGATTACAACAAACATAAGTACTCGTATACTCGTATAGTTACTCGTACGCACACTCGTATAGTTATTTCAAAAGCCGTCGAAAGAATATTCTAGCAGTTCAATGCCGTCATTCATATACATAAGCGCAAGCATGCAATAATGTGAACGCTAACAGCACGAAGATATATGTGAAGAAAGAACAGCACTCACCCAGGCAGGTATGATGCGCCGGGCTGCGTCCGCAGTGTGCGCACCAGCTAGACAGAAATGGCGCGAAAGCGTCGTGTAATCCTGCGTCAACAGCTTGCGTGTATTCTGCGTGCAAGGGGATGTCGCTATGTCCTCGCAACACCCCCTCAATATTGAGATAAGAGAACTCTTCCATGGCGGCCGAGCACCGGCTCACGCGGCACGCTCAACAAACCACACCAACCTATCAAACATCCGCCGCTGTCGTGGAATGCGCTAGAACTCATATCACGCCAAAAACGCAACCCCCTTCCCGTCGCACAATGTCTTCGAACTCTCGTTTTTACCTCCTTCCTTTCTTTTCTCTGCGCAAAAACAGCAGAAGCGGAGTGCAACGGAGAGCGTAGCGGCCCCTATTGTCTCTCACGCACGCAAGAGAGAGCGCGTATAGTTAGCTCCATGCGTATACCTCCTCGCAGCATAGCTCGCCCTTGCGGCTGACGCTGTCGGCGCATGCGTATACACCGACGCTTGCGCCGACAAGTTATAACACGCGGCAGCATAGGCCTGACTGGCTGCCCAGGCGGCGCTGCGAAAACGGTGCTAAAAAGCGCCCCCTACGACAAGTTCTTTGGTTTCGAGTAGTCAGACAGGCGGCCGCATGCAGCCCTAAGCTCAGATGCGCAATGGAGCCGCCGCTGTCGGTTGTGCTGCGCTTTGGATCTCGGCCAATTTCTGGTGTGGCTGAGTTCTTCAGGCCAAGCAGTCTGCGTAAACGCAAGAAGCTCGTCAACGTCAAGTATGTTTACGACGTGCAGGAGATTGAAGGAACCATTTCGGCGCGCTGCTACTCGCAAGTGCAGCGAATCTCCTACGACGTTGAACTCGAGTAAAGTTTTACGAGGCATGCTCGCGCGATTAACGACAGTGCATAAACGAAAAGATTGCTGTTAAGAAAGCCGACATGATTTGCATTACACGACGAAACGGAATCAAGAAAGGTGCAGTGACGAAGGCTAGCCGTCGGCGGCCCGAATGAGCGCATTCGCGTCGTGTGCTGTTTTCTGCCACATTCAGCCGCAAACACACTCCCCCCCCCCCCCCCCATGCACGGTCGTAATTTTCAACATTTGCTTCTAGGGAATTCGTCAGATTCTGTCAGCGTGCGGTGGCGGTCGAGAAGCGACGGCGCGCAATGTTTACAGCCCGGCCGCTGGAAGCAGCCGGCTGTCTCGTTTCGCACGAAATGCCGGCTGCATATCCTCGTGATCGCCGTCGGCAGCCACGGCGTGCCGTCTGGACTGCACACAGGGAATATATACATATATAAACGCGTGCACGCGCGTACGAAAAGTAATCACCACGTTACGTTGCAAACCACGTTTTGCTCGCGTACTCACTTCACGCGTCGGACGGCACGTATCCAGCGGTTCCGTCGCTCCACTTCGTACGGCTTTCAGGGGAACCAGTAAAACCGCACATTAGGATCCTTACCCCCATGTTCGAGGCAATTAACCACGCAACAATAACGGCGGCGACCGCGCTTCGGGACCGCGCGCTGCTCAGAGCCGTCGCCCAGACCACCTGCTTTCGGCACGGTTTGTTGAAGCAGGGATCGCTCGTCAAACATGTCAGACTCTGCAGGCATAGCGGACAAGTTCCTGCGTACGTTTTAAGCACTTTTTGAGCCTGAAAACTAGGCGCAAAATTAAGTAAAACGCTTAAAGCAACTGAGAACTGCGTAACTCGCCGGTCGGCGTCCATTTTTGACTACCCAAGCAACTTCGGCGCACGCCACCAGGCTCCGCCACAGTACTCAAAACTCCAGCGCGTCAGCCCTATACGCTGAGCTGTAGCCAGGATTCTCACTTACGCGGCCCACACCGACGCTGCCGACGCGCCACTGATACTGCAGGCCGTCTATAAGGCGGCGGTGAAGGGCGCACGTTTTTTATATACACTTGTCACGGCTAACTCCTTTTCGAAGGCCTACTATAGCCGGAATTTTTCCTGAGTTTCGAAGCGTCCCGCCTACAGGGCATGAGTTAGCCAGGATTTGATTAAGAGTGTAGCGAATGCGTAGCGCTGGCACCATACGTTCGGCTCCAATTGCAGTAGATTGCATTCGGTGATGATCCCTTCGGATATATCCTCCTTTGCGAGCAGTCTAACTTCTGTAAATGCATCCTTGGTTGGAGGGAAAGCTTTTTCGCAGCTAAGTCCATAGTGTTCTTTTATACTCAAGCGAAGCTTGTATTGACTAACGTTTGACGCTGGTGGTGATCCAAAAGATCGAGCGCCGTGGAAAAACCGCGTCACGCGCTCACCCAAAAATAGACCGCACCCACAACTGGCGCGCACCAAATATATAATAAAACGAAATAAATTTTCCGTGGCTTGTCCCGCCATTCCGAAGGCGCGTGCCTTCACCACTAGGTCACGCGTGCATGCTTGCCTAATGTGAACCGAACTGAAGCGTACGAAATGGTTCCGTTGGCAGTCAATGCGTTCTACCAACGATGCAAGAAAAAGAAACAACTGTGAAGCAGTAGAATTCTTATGGGCGCTTCATTGAAATATTTAATGTTGGCGGACTAAAAGCAATCTGCCGGACACCGGGTAAGGTCGATATCATGGATTGCACATTCCAGGAAAATTCCGATTTGGAGAAAATTAAATTCCTAACCCGCGTGTACATGGTCGCGTGATTGCCCTTTCGTTGGGCCTTTCTATACTCCGCTTTACACATCAGGTGCAACGCTGTAGAGGCTGACGAGACTTCTCGCAGTAGATGCGTTCGCACCTAGATATAGGCCAATGATTTTACCACCCGTTATGTTATTTCTTCTCGTCCTTAGGCTGAGTAAAAACTCACAGGGCCACTTACGCATTCACCTAGGTCGAATCGAAGGCGTCTTTTTCGCCCTAGACATAGAAGGCATCTTCTTTTTCTTCGCAGTCGACATATTGAAGCTCCCGCGCACCCCTCCGAGATATTTCTGCACCTAACGTGGTTTTTCACTGCCTCCAGGATCGGAGGCATTGCAAGTCTTCTTCACTTCACCTGGTTTTGCACTGCCTCCGTGACCGGCACACCTTTGACCAAGCAACGACGTCATGTCATGACTTCATCATCTAACATCACATCGTGATGTCATCACGTGATGATGATTTTTCCACCACTCGTGTTAACGCCGACACCGCCGACGCTGATCTTCAATTTTCGCGTTTAATGAGACATCAAAGGCTTTCGGCCTAATAAATGAAGACGCTTTGTTCCTCAGATACCAAGAAACGTCATTATAGAGTTGTCGTTAAGTTGTTCGGGACCACCTAAGGTCTCTGTTTTCGCTCCTTAATGTTTCATTCAGCCCGTCGCCATGCATCACGCGGGGGCTCGTGCTCGGCCCGCACGGGCGTTTACAATGACGAAAGCGAAGGGATAGACGCGCGTACTCACACATCTTGCTGGCCACACTTCTCGCATAGCTTCTGCAGCGTTGCACCTGATGTATTAAACGGAGTATAGAGGCTGACGAAGGCACGTGAGAGCATGAAAGCTTCCATGCCGATCCCATGCCCGAAAACAGCGTCGCCAGGAAGGCCGCCCTCTTTAACAAACTTGAAAGCTTACATTAGGAGGGATCATTGCGAAATGCGAAAGGAAGAAAGAAATTGAGAGAAAAGGAAAGAAAAGCAGCAGGTAAGACGGGCGACCGCTAAACTTCGCTTGGCCCCACTTCCCCAATAAGGGATAGGCTCCTGAGTTTCTTTTATACTCGCGGACAACTTTTTAGGCAATAAAGCGAAGGCTACAGAGTCACAATGCACGTATCCTACCACTGATGAATGTAGTACTACAATTGCGCCCGTATTTTCTGCGTGAGATGTATAAAATACTCTTTCATTTTCTACACGTAGCTTTTTGAGACGGAACGCAGCAAACACTAGCGAGATACCTGTATTTCTTTTACTTTATACGTTGTCACTTTGCGTTTTTGCATGCGTGAAAAAGTCGCGCCTTTTACCCGTACCTTAGACGCTAAGCAGAGTTTGCGTCGAAATGCAACGCTAGCAATCACTTTCCACGGCGTTACGAGACGCGCGCCAAACCGGACTACTTCGCGTAGCAGTATATGTGCAGACGCTCCGCCCCCGTATCTTTCCCTTCATTGCCAAGAAAAAGTTGTCCGCGAGTACACAGAGAACATTGTCCTGTCTTCGGTAGTAGAGTATGCAGTATTCTGATTAGCTGTCATTTTTTTACGGGAAAACCCTAGATGCATCACCAAACGCTAAAAGTGACTGTCGTCTTCGGCTGAGTCAACACGAGTGAAGCAAACAACCATCATCTTGTGATGACGTCACTGGTCTCCCGTGGAAAGCGACGTTAACAAAAAGCTATAGGACACGGCGGGGCAGGGGGGGGGTAATGTTGGACGAAGGTCAGTACACCCACTCAAAAGAAACAGGAGTTTGCTTTCGCCTTCTAGTCGTCTGAAGTGAATGAATTAGGGACGGTGTGAGTTCTTTGAAAGGTCACGGCTGACCAATAAACTCCCTTGCAACCTGAAGATATCAAGTCTGCCGGAACGAGAACCTTGCTATGAGAGAATGAGAGGAAATGAAACAGTGACTCATTTTTTTTGTTATTAGTAGAGCATCGGACGCGTATTCCGCAGGTTGTAGGTTCGTTACGTGCCAGAGGCAAGTTCTGCAAAGTTCATAAACGAGATGGATGGATGGAAAAGCTATATTTCGTCAGAAAGCAGCTGCGGACAATTCCGTGTTGGATGACCATCAAACCAAGGTTGATGGCGACCTGTGTGGCCCACTCAACGACTCTTGTCCCGACGACTGGGTCTGAGCTGGTCAACACAGCCTCCTACAGCTCGAGAGAGAGATCACGCTTAATATCTGCCGGCACCGGCACCCTGCTACATTCCCACAGTATATGGTCATGTTGCCGCTGCCTGGCACTACTTGCATTGTGGCTTAATGTCCTCCGGGTATATTTTGCTCAACACGTATTTTGCTCAACACCATCCTTCATCAAAGGCTAAAAGTGATCTTCGGCGTCGGCGTCAACACAAGATTGCAAAAAAGTCTACACGGAGGGATGACACCCCCATCGAGGTCATCGTGACGTCACTCATGGTCACATGTCGCCAAAATTTGTGACATAATCATGACTACTTTGGCGCCTCATAGCGCGACGTCGCCTGAGGACGTCATCACATGTAATCGTCGCTTGGTCAAAGATGGATCGATTGCGGGGGCAGTGAACAAGAAAGAAAGAGTGGAGTAAAGAGAAAACCGAACAGAAAAAAAGAAGATTGCCCAGCTCCGCAATTCCTTCTGGCTTGGCACTACTAGCGCAAAGCTGCCTTACATTTTTGTTAGTCTTCCTTGGTACATAGCCAGCACCGCCATAAGAATTTTTTACAGACAGTGCTCACGTTAAATTGGCAAAGAAATAATTGAAATAAAGTGTTCATAAAGTACAATCGTAGAGAAAGTTTTTTATTGCTATGGCAATTATGTGGACACTCTCGGCAGAGTTTTGCCGTCGCCGTCTGTCGACGCCGTTATGTCCCGTATAAGTACGTATATATAAAAAAGGCACAAAGAAAAATTAGGCAGAAGTAAAATTTCTGAAGTACGCGACCGCGGATTCGAACCAGCAACCCCTAACTTCCCAGCGCGCTGCGTTAGACAACCCAGCCACACGCCATGTTCGGCGAAATAACGGCGAGCTATTTATATACACCATGTACCGCTGCTGGTAAGCAAATCTCAGAGTAGCGTGAGCTTGTTTTCTGTCACGCAAGGCTCTTAATTTTCTTTCAATTTGAAAACTGCCCTTGAGTCGCGCACGACAATGTGGCTCTTTTCTGTACCCACTCGTGATGTGGAAGGAAAAAAAAGAAAGAACGCCAGGAACACCTTGCACCAGACGCCCCCGTGTGTCTGGAGACGCAGGGGGTAAGTCGACGCGCCACAGTTTAAAAAAAAAAGAAATATCTAAGAGCGTCTGATTCTCCATTGTCGACACCTGCAGACGCAGCGCTCCTAATTTTCTTTCATTTCGAATACTGCCCTTGAGTCGCGCACGACAAAGTGGCCATTTTCTGTACCCACTCGGGATGTGGAAGAAAAAAAAAGACAAAGAACACCGGGCACACCTTGCATCAGACGCCTCCCGTGGTAGGAGACGCAGAGGGTCACTCCACGCGCCGCAGTATAAAAGAAGAAGAAATATCTAAGAGCGTCTAAATTGTAAATTTCCCTGCTTATATTAACCGCTGGTTTCTGGGCCAATCCACCGTGGTGGGTAAGAGCCAAGAATTAAAGGTCAAGCAAGCATGCAAGCAAGCAAGCAAGCAAGCAAGCGTCTGATTCTCCATTGCCGACACTTGCAGCGTGTTGCTCAAGCACATAGTCGTAACAACTGTGACGGTTGTTAGTTCACACTTTCCCTGTGCATGTGTGTGCGTTCATCTAGGGTGTCCTTCTTTGTGCTTCAGCGGCACGCTGCAAGTATCGAGCTGCTTCTGGTTCTTCATGTGACATTTCGATTTCAACTATTGCTTCGCCCTTGCGGTGAAACTGACTTTTTAGATGTGAAGCACCTCATAGCGGAGTTCAAACCCGTGGTGGTGGTGGTGTAGTGTGGCGTGACCACCCTTAATGCCCAAGCGCAAAACCCCTCCACTCTCCCCTTTCTCCCTCTCTCCTTTATCCTCTCCACTTACCCTCCCCCCCTCTCCACTCCACCTCTAAAACAGGGGCTCGACATGCCGAAATTCTCTCCTGCGCAATGCCGCTATGAGCGCCAGCGCATGCGCGTCGCCTCCCCCTCTCTCTCCTCTCCTAGGCCGCCCCCCCCTCCCGCGCCTGTCGACCGCGTTCCCCGCTCTCCCTGTGAGAATTAACGGCCAGGCTCGAGGGAAGACAGGCCGCGCGTCGCGTTCCTCTTCGCGTTCCACGACGCGAGGTCGGTAGCATTCCCAACGAACGCCAATGGACCGCGATTCTGGAAGTGCTCCGGCTTCTCATCGCCTCATGGTCCCCTTTAGCGGGAGATGGCGTAATTTTGTTCTCTATGGTACAATGTGCTCTAACCAAGGAGGTTGGCTCTAACGCGTGAAAGCGCGCAGCTGGTCATAATAAAGATCACAATGCTGTTTAGAAAAAGTTTATTTCATCACAGGACGCTACTAACACTTGGGTACGGTGTCGTTATCAAAGACAGTAACATATACAAATGTCTAAGCACTATATACATGAAACATTTTTACACAGAAGTCCCAGTCCACAGGACGTCTTCAACACATGCTACTGTGGGCTAACATACACTTACAACAATCCTATTTTCACGTAATATACATGACTTCGTGAACATACAAGCACACATGTATAACGGTGACTGGGCAGGAGTGCTGATGGAGCCAGGTTATCCTTCATCAAGGCCACATGTTCATCAAACGAGGCGCAGCAATTACTCTGGTAAAATTTGCAAATATCTGATAACTACAAATCGAAGGTGTGATCGATCAGAATCGAAGAACTGTCCTTATGATCGTGACAACGCTCTACGAAAGCCTTTTAGTATTATTTGTCAGGACGTCGCCTGAAGACGTCATCATATGTCATCGTCGCTTGCTCTAAGGTGGGCCGATCGTAGAGGCAGTGCAAAACCACGTCTGGTGCAGAAACCTTTCGGAGAGTGGGCGTGGTAGGGTCAGTACATCGACTGGGAAGAAAAAGAAGATGGCTTTCGCCTTCGAGTCGTCATATAGGGAAATGCATGGCAAACCCTGTGATTTTTTTGTTTTTTTCTTTTTTTGAACATGCTATTTACACACCACATGAATATAGTAAAGTTACTAAGATAAATACATTTTCATTACTAAGATATTGCATGGGCGCTGGAACTTTTTTTTTTTGCCGGCGGAGTAAACACCACCTGAAAAATATTTATCGCAACGTAAGTGAACCCCGCCACACCCTGATCTTGATCGCCTTCATGCATTTTGCTTCGTCGGCCAGACCGGCTCATCATACGGTGATGTAATCCCTAATCCAATTAATATTTCTTCATAAAAAGTCACAGTTCCCCCACAAGCGCGAAGAAATGAATGCGATAGCAAGAATTTGGAATGTCACACGAAGAACGAGAAGCAGCTTGATACTTGCAGCGCGCCGCTGAAGCACAAAGAAGGACGCCAAAAAGAACGCACAGGCACGTGTCGCAGTTGTTACGTCTTTGTGCTTGAGCAACGCGCTGCAAAAGTCGATACTGGAGAATCAGATGATGCTGTCTTTGTTGTTCCATAGACACTTTGCGCAAACCACATCGGCGGATAGGCGCAGTGAGATATCTCTCCCCGCATGTTAATGAGCCGACAGGGACGTGTACTACGGACTGTCAATGGAGCCAAATGAATGAGCGCAAACCTAGCTCCCGTCATCCCGAAAAGCCTCTGTGATCGATCTGGTTAAATCGCCGAATTGTGATATCTATTCAAAACTCTTTGCTAGTAACCTGCACAATGAAAACAAATGAAAACATCCATGTTGTAAAAATTTACTTCCATTGCAACGTATCTCACGGATTTAGATAGTCATTGCTCTGAGGGGGAAAAAATTAGCGCTGCTTCCACTAAGTCGATCAAGGCTGAGTCACGGCACAGGTGGTGAACACTTAGCTGGTCTTGGCTTGGCTAGGCTTTTACCCTCACACCTTTCTCTTTCCCACCTCTTGCTGTATTATGCTACACATTACTATGCTAGCTCTATCTTTCTGTTTTCTCTCTGTTTATTCCTATTCCTTTCTTTCTCTTCCTTCCATTTCGTTCTTTCTCTGTGAATTGCGCGCTTCCTATTTCTATCTCCTTCTCTCCCTCTCTCTATTTCTGTCTCTCTTTTTTTGTTCTGTCTTTTTCTTTCTAGGCTAGGCTTAACTCTGTACCCTCCTCCTTTACCTGCGCGTCATCCTAAAAAGCACTCCTCATCACCTCCTCATCACCTTCAACCCCTTGCTATACTATACTACGCAAGACTATGCTATGCTCTGCTGGTATGGTGGATAGCCGAGTGGTTACGACTCTCGCCTGCAGTTCTAGATCCTGCGCCTCATGCAGCTCCACTATCGGGACACCTAAGGAAGTGCGTTGCACGAGCGACCCAGCGGATCCCTTGGCAGTCGCGCCCTCTCATGCGTGGCGCGGATGCGTTCGCGATTTTAGGCAAATTATTGCGAATGATTGTTGGTCATTTCTGTAGTTTATATTATTGTAGACCTTGGTAGTTTATTATGCACTGGTTTTAAGCATTCTCAGCCTTGTTTTAGGTATGTGTTGACCACTGCGTGAAGGTTGATGGACGAAAAGACGGGCCCCAAAAGTACTACGCGTTTAAAAGGCGAAGATGATGACTTTCGTCGTCCAGTCTTCTTCGGGGAACGCGTCAGGTTAAGTGCAATTTTTTGAAAGCGCCAGATTGAAATGCAGATTAATCGAAGAAAAAGCCAGCATCGATAGTCATCAATGGCTCAGCCGGTGAATGGTTAGTCGTTAATCGAATCAAGAGTTATAAGGCCATTCCTGGGTCAGAACGCTGCCTCGCAGCATATCGCTGGGTTCGCTCTGCCTTTCACGTTGTCAGGGAGTTGGGTGCCTTCTACTGAATCACCTTCCAACGTTCGCTATACGATCACTCGTTTTCCGAGCGCTCGGTTTTCTAACAGCCACCTGCACGCCCTCGAAGATAACATATTTTACATTTCCTGCTGAACACACTGAGCGATTCAATAATATTGCATTACAGCAGATAGGACTCACACTAGTATGTTGACGACTATAAGAAAGCAGCGAGATACTCCCTCACCGCCTGCTCATCAGCAGATGCGATTCTGCAAGCAAATTGAGGGTGGAGCAAAACAAGTACGGGCAAACCTAGCTTCCGTCATCGCGATAAGCCTCTGTGTTCGATCTGGTTAAATGGCGAAGTTGGGATGTCTATTCAAATAGCTTTGCTGGCAACGGGTACAATGAAAACACATCAAAAATAGAACTACGTTTCTATTTTAACCATTAATGAAACGAATGCAAGAAAAAGAAAATGGTGAAACGGTGCCGTTTAAGTGTCTGCTCAAAATTCCTCATCATGCAAAATAGTAGGTTCAACCAGAAGAAGCCACGACAGCCATAGCGACGAATGAATGAATGAATGAATGAATCAATCAATCAATCAATCAATCAATCAATCAATCAATCAATCAATCAATCAATCAATCAATCAATCAATCAATCAATTAGTCAAGTAATCAATCAATCAATCAATAAAAAATTGAAGCAGAAGCTCCTTTGCGAGTTGGCTAAGTGATGAGTAAGCGTGTAGCTTTATTGCAGGTTACAACATTCCCCAGTAAGCTGTTTCTAGGCGGCATCGCTATGGCGCCTTTCATCTTCCTAGCATGCGTGAGCGTCTGGAAGGGCTCCACTGTAGCCGCATCCCGCGACCACCGAAACGAAAGTTCGGCGTTAAGTTTTAGCGAAGTACAAAAGTTGCCTGATATGTAAAATCCCCAATGTCCGCTTTAGATCTTGTCCTAGAGACAGCCTTGTAAATGCGTAAGCACTTCTATGCAGACTCAGCGAGAAAAACGGTCTCTTCGTCCGTTCCTCTGTCACGTAGGGTGATCATGGCTATTGGCGGCGAGATCGAGCAGTCGGCACCTAGCGGCGAGCGGACGAAGCCCCGCGGTCTGGATGGCTCTTTGCGTCGTCTGCTAGCCACGCCGTGTTCGCATGTGTGCGTACGCCATGCGCGTCCTCAGATTTCAGCTTCTTCCGTTGTGCTAACACAGTATCAAATGCTTGTACGTATGCCTACACGATATATATAAGCACTTCGCGTTAAGAGACTTGTATGCACTCTAATAAGTGAGTACATGCCCGTGTCGGCATGGCGCTAGGTCTAACCATCGTACTGTCCATTCGCCAAAATCATTTCAATGTGGCTACCGCTTTCTCGTTCAAGCACGTCACATTGTTCATTCGGCGTCGTCCTAAACGAGAAAAAAATACTAAATGTCGAGGTGTGAACGTAGAATTTTAGCGACACCATCTCGTGATGTGTTGGCGATTTGCAAATCCTTGTGATACCGCAAAGCATGTACTAGCGTCTGCAGAGGATGGTTAGCGGTAAGAAATACCTGAAGCCACGCATTTCTACAGCAGCACGCGTATTCATGCAAAGAGAAAAGCAGAGTGCACAAAGTTTTACTTCATCTAATTGCGCAGAAATACAGGCTCCCTTTCTTTGTAGCTGCTAGAGCAAGAAGTAAATACTTCATTGGCTCAGTCGCGCAACATAGTTTATATTGTAGTATAGGCAAAAGACAATTTAAACACGTGCAAATAAACTGAGAAAAGAATTCAGCAGATCACACGTACCGTGGGAGTCGATGTAATGCGAAGCATGCGGCGGGAAGGTGACTGTGGCGTAATTTTTTTTACTGAGCGAAACGTTACAAGAGGCCGTTAAAGATTTTTATAAATTTTATACGCACACATATATGTTGAAGAGCTGCATATTTGTTAGATAGCCAGTTTACAGTTGGGTAACGCTGCCAACGGCAACGTGGGTATTACAACACCAGAAGCGGTAAGCTAATGTGTAGTGCTTATACTTGTCCCTAATGATGGAGAACGCACGCACGAACGCACGAACCGTCAAGAAGTTCTTGACGGTTCTTGAACAAGGTAATCGTCACCGTGATCACTGCGAAACCGCAGCTGGTGATGACTTTTTATCGGATCCGGTCGTGATCGCAGGGACGAGGGGTTCATGTGCAGTGAAGTATGAGGTATAGTACAGCTGTATGAATTCGTGGATGCCTCGGTCATATGGTCGAAAAATTGTGTGTCGATAGAGCCGGCGACATGTCAGAACATGAAGTCACCCTTGCCGTTGGTGAGGTATAGGCCGTCGAGGCTGATAGACCTGGCTAGTTCTACGTAGATCAACATCAGTGGATGGCGCTTGTGGCATTCCTCTTCGCGTTCCACGACGCGAGGTCGGTAGCATGCCCAAAGGACGCCAACGGAACGCGATCGTGCAAGTGCTCCGGCTTCGCATCGCCTCATGGTCCCCTTTAACGGGAAATGGTGTAATTTTTTATTCACATTTGTGCCCTTGGAATGCTGCGGTGAATGTAGGGAGAGAGGCGGAATAAATATGGAGAGCAATGTGTACAATGGAGCCAGCTTTACGAGAATTCTCAGGTAAGGGTCATTCTTTTTACTACCAGTAGTGGCACAAGCTTCTCTACGACTTGTTTGTATACCAGAAGCCTAACCTTTGCATTAGCGCCATTTTAGGAAACCGTGAGGCGACATCTGTAAAGCAAGCACTGACCTATATAACATGGGCTCCTACACGCTATCCTAAAGCATGTTTTTTTGCCTAACTATGACGCCTCAAACCTTATCAACTCCTCTCAAAATGAGACGAAGAATTCGTTACCAGGGGAACCTTTTCGCTAGAGACGGCGCGGTAGATTAAACGCAAGCACCGACAACGACGCTATGAAAGTCAAAGCGAAACTAAACGATGTAGTTATGAAATCTGATGAAGTACGGGGTTACTACAGATACGAGATGGGGCACGTAATTTCGAAATTAGCAAGGGCCTATGCGCTAAAATACCCTAATGCAGCTGTGTACTAGCAATCACAGGTCATATTCGGCTTAAAAGTAATTAAAGTGGTTTCAAAATAATTTCCGCCCAAAAATCTTCTCTCTCATTCATCTAAATTAGGTGTAAGAGTTTGCTACTAATCGCCAGTTCTTCCATCAATGCGTGACGCTAGGTTCGATGGAATTGTTACGTCAGTGTTAAGAGCGAAGTGAGCACGATAATGTACTATGATATCAGAACAAGATCCGATTAGTGTTCTCTTTGTTCCCGACGTGATCCAGTATCACGTGCTTGTACTTTTCGCGTATATTTTGCGTTGCGGCCTTCAACAGAATGTTGTCGTATGGCATGCAAAGGGCGTCTTTCGTCGTGTCATTGGCTTTCGTTAGAGTCTTGTTGTAGTTGCGCCGGTGCAGAGAGACAAGTAATTCTTGGTGGAGAGAGGAACTGGCGATACCTTTATCGTTACGACACGCGCACATGCTCTACACCTTCAGGAAACGAGTGCGTGATGGAACCCAGTGCGCAAGACACTTGATTTCGGAGCATGGGCTCGTATAATTTGAAACTCATTACCACAATCGTTTTATCCCCTTTAATATACTGCGGTTTGTGTGAAGATTAGCTTTGTATCAATGGTTTTTTATTATACAGATGGGCAATATACAGCTTCAGTACAGCCCAAGAAGGTAATAGGCGACAAGCACGTGAATACGTAGTTTTAATAGGGTGTGCGGAGGCGCTCTGCGGACGCTCAAACAAAACGGTTTTAATATCGTTCTCGGCGTCCGCGATTCTTGGACTCCAAAAAAAACAGTGATATTACCGTTGATACGTCGACAAGAAGGAGCGGAAAAACATTTGATTAGAAACACCAACGTAGCACAGCAGAATGCACTAAGTCATTACGACTATTGCATTTAGGAGGATCCTTACCTCACAAGCAGTTGCGCATTTGTTTCTTTTTTTTCTTAGTTTTTAGCAAAGTGCTTGTTGCGTGTTTGCGCTGACGCGCGACCCAAGTTTGGATCCAAGTAAGTTTTTGTGAATTCTTGTGGCTTTCATTTATTAATTTTTCTTTTTTTCTTTTTTTTGCACTTTCTAATGTGTACATGAACATACATGACCTGCATTTTTGATAGCTGGCTTGCGTGGACGTGAATATTTTGTATGTGAGTGTAGAAATAGGAAATTTTCAAGTTTCAAGCGATTTAGAATGATGGAAACCAATTGTAAATCAAATGAAAAATTTTTGTACGCGTTCGATTACGAATAGTACAACTACAAACTTTCTCGAAAACATTTGTTTCGCCAAGCAGATACCTGAAAGTAAGTTGTTACACAGCAAGTAATATAGAGGAAATTTAGTCATTGAACAACAGTATTGTATTACGGTACGGAATACACAGTTATCTAATGTCACGAGGGATACATGCTTGCTTGGTGTGTTCTGGAAGCAGCGACCCCGTTCTCCATGTCAACAATCCTGTAGAGAACGAAAACAGCCGCTCACTAGAGAGACTAGCGCTGATATGTTAATCTTGACATTATGGTTTAATCCTCTGAGCATGCTTTCTCAGTTGGGAGGAGCAATGGCGACTGATTGGCACCGCGTTCATTGCAGGTTCTTCATCTTAGGATAACCCCGAATAATGCTGGGCTTCATGATCTTTTACACATTTCAAACTTTCGGAATGGCTCCTTATTTGTTTCTCTGAGGCTGTTCACTAAAGTTTCGGCAATCTATTGCAACAATGTTCTCGGCCTCATACTGAATGCCATGCTCTGAGAGTCGCTAAGTGGGCTTATTAGTTGATTACTAGACGCAAATGACTGCAGCGTGAACTAGACACAAGGATAAGTGAAGACACAGAAAAGAAGCGGTGCGTGTGTGTATTTTCTTTGTCCTTGTGTCAAGTGCGTGCTGTCACCAGTTTCCATGCTCTGGCTATTACACTTCAATACTGAGGAGAACTTGTTCCTGGCCTAGTTGGTGTGTACTTGAAAGCATATTTGCCGGCAAAAGAACGCAGACAGAAGAAGACGAAGACGAAGACACGCGTCTTCGACCTCGCCTTCTTCTCTCGAGTCATTTTAGTGACGTATATACTTGTACTTTCAATCCTTAATACTGACGCAAAATTTTCAAAAGGGCACTTGAGAGAGGCGGGGGGGGGCAACGTCGCAACATGAAATATGTTTTGCTCTACGACAACGGACATAGTTTTAAGATGTCTTGCCTACACAGAGCAACATCTAATTTTCCTCAAGCAGGTTTAGCACCCTGAGGATGCAGGCTACCCACAGGCCATTCTGGTTTCTGTTACGAAAAAGATGCTGAAGAATTCGCGGAACTGCCGGAAGAACGAAGGTCGCCTCAAGAGAATGTAAAGCTAGCCGTGATTCCCGATGTACATCGCGTGTCCCATATAATTTCAAAAAGATCGCTAAACATGCTGATGTAAAGGTGGTGTTCTCTACACCATTAAAGCTTTCCAGGCTCTGCAGGATGACCAACCCGTGTCTCCGAAGATCTCAGGCCTGCACCATGCATCACAAATGCATGTACGCCAGCTGTAAGACGGGTGTGGTATGCGAGATCCCATTGTCGTGTGGTAAGAAGTACGTAGGCCAAACCGAGCAATGCCTGAGCGATAGACTGAGATAGCATAACAACAACGTCAGACATGGCAAAGAAGGCCACCTCGCAATTCATAGCCGTGATTGTTATGCTGGCCTAACTTTCGCGCCTGCTCTGTTGTCGCCAGAAGCCACGATAAATGGGTAAGAATAATTACTGAGGCGAAGAAAATCATCCGAGAAGGCGATAAGTGTGTTAGCGTGTGCATCTATTTTGCAGTCACTGCTTGCTGACAATCTGTTCCAAATTTGAGGGTCAACCATCTCATCAGCGAGCTGTTTCGGTAGCTTTTATTTCCGGTCCTTGCATCTTTCATCACTGCCTCGTCTTATTCCTGTTTCTTATGTAATCACTATATATTGTATAGAATTATTAGGTCATTGTGCTTTAACATACCATTGTGCGAAAAGTGATGCTAAAGGAAACTGAGCGGAACAAGTCGGGCTCGACAGTCATGCACGCAATAAACACCGATTGCGCGACGGAACAGTAGACCGAAACACATGGTTGAACCTGCCGTGCGGCGCAGCGGAGGGACGAAGAATTGTTCTTGTTGCTGTTGTTGTTCCTCAAACATTTGGTGCAACCCGCTTAGGGGGATAGGCCATGAATCGGACGGTGCCTTTCTCAAAGAATGGATTCACTATTTGAAGAATTGGACGGCAATGGCGTCCAATTCGTCTTCACTCGCTTGTGCCACGCGGCACATTCAAAGAAATATTGCCGCGCCCACTTCTTGTCTTGTTTTGATGTATTCGGGTTTGACCGGCAGGGACGGTTATCAACGCTCGACGCTGTCCGCGAAGTAGTGTTCTAGAAGCGTCGCGATTGTAGTAGATCGGTTTGTTAAGATTGCGCCCCGCACGCGAATGTTCCAGCTTTGTCTAGAGATTACGCCGCCACCAGCGATATTGCTGGAAAGTTCGATAGCGGCTGTATAAAAGCCGACGCGCGTGACCGCTTGTCAGTTGATCGACGGTCGACGCTCTGTTCGACGCTATCAGTGTATTGCTGTAGTTTGACTTTAATTTTCCCGGCCACAAGTTCGGCCAAATAAACAGTTTCATCTCGGACGTGCTGACTGCTGTCTTCGTCGACGTCACGACCACGTGACATCTGGTGGAGGTGCTGCTTTATGATCCGGACGCCACCGCGGAGCGCTGACCCAAGCCCAAGCCGCGAAGAAGACGACTCTAAGAACAACCCGGATCCTGGAACCAGCCGCCGGCAGAAGGGACTACAATCAGAGTACGGGCTCCTTCCCGAAAACGCCAGGCAGCCGAAGACCGTCACATCGACCGCCGAGACGATGACAGACCCCCTGCCACCTACAACGGTAGTGATGCAACAGCCAAAGGAGCCACCAACTTCCCGTGGATCGTCGTTTGAAGACCCGGAGAGCTGGCTGGAGACGTACGAGCGAGTCGCCGCCTTCAACCACTGGGTCATTGAAGAGAAGCTGCGCCACGTCTACTTCTACTTAGAAGACGCCGCGAAGACGTGGTTCGAAAACCATGAATCGAGCCTTCAATCCTGGGACCTCTTTCGGACGACGTTCCTCAATACCTTCGCGAGCATCGTCCGCAAGGAAAAGGCCGCTGCTCTGCTGGAGACAAGAGCACAGCTACCGAATGAGACGGTCACTATCTACACTGAAGAGATGACGCGACTTTTCCGCCTGGCCGATGCTGCCATGCCTGAGGAAAAAAAGGTCCGCTTCCTTATGCGGGGAGTGAAACAAGACCTCTTTGCAGGATTGGTGCGGAACCCACCGAAAACTGTCACCGAATTCCTAAAGGAGGCTACAACAATCGAAAAATCCCTCGAGATTAGGACGAAGCAGTACAACCGCTCAACCCTGTCGACAGGCTACACCGAAGCGCACTCGCTAGGCACCGACGAACTACGGGAAACCATCAGAGCGATAGTGCGCGAGGAGCTGCGCAAGCTGTTGCCTTCAGCGCAGCCTCAAGTCGATTCGATCACCGACATGGTCCGCGAGGAAATCCAGCAGTCGCTGGGCACCCCCTATGCAGCGCAGCCGCAGCTGCAAGCAATGAACTATGCTGCTGCAAAGGTACTGCTGACAAACTTCAGCCACGAGTATAGGCACCTCAACATGGGTGCGACGGTTGCCCACATCGACGAATGTGTAGCCGCCAGCGATGCTTTCGCCCTCTTCGATGCTGCCGAACCTGCTTCAACGAATAGAGGTCCCGAACCGGATTTTGACGTCAACCCGAGCCTTCCGAAGGTCAAGCAAGACCAGCTCAAAACCCTGCTCCTGCAATACAAGGACTGTTTCTCGTCGTCATCGCGGGTCCGACAAACGCCCCTTGCTAAGCACCGAATTATAACAGAAGAAAATTCTCGACCACTCCGACAGAGCCCCTACAGAGTTTCGACGCGAGAACGTGAGGCCATAAAGAAACAAGTGGACGAAATGCTTCGCGACGACATCATCCAGCCTTCAAAGAGTCCGTGGGCATCACCTGTGGTATTAGTGAAGAAGAAGGATGGGACACTGCGCTTCTGCGTTGATTATCGGCGCCTGAATAAAATCACGAAGAAGGACGTGTACCCCCTCCCACGGATAGACGACACCCTGGATCGACTTCACAACGCGACGTACTTTTCGTCGATGGACCTCAAGACCGGCTATCGGCAGATCGAAGTAGACGAAAGAGATCGAGAAAAGACCGCTTTTATAACGCCCGACGGCCTCTTTGAGTTCAAGGTCATGCCTTTCGGTCTTTGCTCGGCACCTGCGACGTTCCAGCGCGTCATGGACACCGTACTGGCCGGATTGAAGTGGCATACATGCCTTGTGTATTTGGACGACGTCGTCGTGTTTTCCTCGTCCTTCGACGAGCATCTCCGGCGGCTTGAGGCAGTACTTCAAGCAATCAAGACCTCTGGACTGACCCTGAAGCCAGAAAAGTGCCGATTCGCATACGACGAGCTCCTGTTTCTGGGTCATGTGATCAGCAAGTCGGGAGTGCGCCCAGACCCGCGGAAAACAGCTGCCATCGCCGACTTCGCGCCACCCACCGACAAGAAGGCAGTGCGCCGCTTTCTCGGCTTATGCGCCTATTACAGACGCTTCGTCAAAAACTTTTCACGGATCGCCGAACCACTGACGCTTCTCACGAAGACTAACGTCGAATTCAAATGGCAAACAGCGCAAGTCGAAGCATTTCATGAACTCAAACGACGCCTGCAGACACCTCCGATACTTGCGCATTTCAACGATTGCGCCGATACGGAAATACACACCGACGCAAGCAGCGTAGGACTCCGTGCCGTCCTTGTGCAAAAGACTGACGGGCTTGAAAGGGTTATCAGTTATGCTTGCCGGTCACTATCCAATGCAGAAGCCAACTATTCCACAACAGAAAAGGAATGCCTTGCCATCATCTGGGCTACGTCAAAGTTTTGCCCCTACCTCTATGGCAGGCCCTTCAAAGTTGTCAGTGACCATCACGCCTTATGTTGGCTAGCTAACTTGAAGGACCCTTCTGGTCGTCTCGCACGATGGAGTCTCAGACTTCAAGAATTTGACATTACCGTCGTGTACAAGTCCGGACGAAAACACTCTGACGCCGACTGCCTGTCCCGAGCCCCCGTCGACGCGCCGCCGCAAGAGGACGACGACTGCTTCCTCGGAACTATAAGTGCCGACGACTTCGCCGAAAGACAACGAGCCGACGCGGAACTGGGAGGCCTTATGGAGTACCTCGAGTGCAAGACCGCCGTTGTTCCGAAGGTATTCAAGCGAGCACTGCCGTCGTTTTTCTTACGGAACGGCGTTCTCATGAAGAAGAACTTTTCGGCACTTCGAACCGACTACCTTCTTGTCGTGCCCTCATCATTGCGACCAGAGGTCCTGCAGGCCCTACACGACGACCCGACGGCTGGGCACCTCGGTGTTTCGCGCACGCTCGCCAGAATACAGGAAAAATACTGGCCACGCCTTGCTGCCGACGTCACCCACTACGTTAAGACTTGCCGAGATTGCCAGCGACGGAAGACACCACCGACGAGGCCCGCGGGACTTCTGCAGCCAATCGAACCACCTCACCGGCCGTTCCAGCAAATCGGGATGGACCTACTGGGGCCGTTCCCGATGTCGACTTCCGGCAACAAGTGGATCGTCGTAGCAACCGACTACCTCACCCGCTACGCCGAAACAAAAGCCCTGCCCAAAGGCAGTGCCGCTGAGGTAGCCAAGTTCTTCGTTGAGAACATCGTCCTTCGACACGGCGCCCCAGAGGTTCTCATCACCGACAGAGGTACGGCGTTCACGGCTGACCTGACTAAGACGATCTTGGAATACAGCCACACAAGCCCCCGCCGCACCACCGCGTACCACCCACAGACCAACGGCCTCACCGAGCGTCTAAATAAGACCATCGCCGACATGCTGGCCATGTACGTCGACGTAGAACACAGGACGTGGGACGCCATCCTTCCGTACGTGACCTTCGCGTACAACACGGCCGTACAGGAAACGACGCAGATGACGCCATACAAGTTGGTCTACGGACGGAGCCCGGCAACGACGCTCGACGCCATGCTACCAAACGTGACCGACGAGGAAAACATCGACGTGACCACCTACCTACAGCGCGCCGAAGAAGCACGACAGCTCGCCCGCCTACGGATCAAGAACCAGCAGACGACTGACAGCCGCCGCTACAACCTTCGACGACGCCACATGGAATACCAACCCGGTGACCGTGTATGGGTATGGACGCCAATACGCCGATGAGGACTTAGTGAGAAGCTTCTTCGACGATACTTCGGACCGTACAGGGTACTTCGACGCCTCGGCGCACTCGACTATGAGGTTGTCCCTGACGGCATTACGAACTCTCAGCGGCGCCGTGCGCGACCTGAAGTCGTCCATGTCGTGCGCCTTAAGCCGTTTTTTGCGCGTTAGCGATCCTGGGGACTATTTTTTTTCCTTTGTTATTGTACTAATTTATTTGTGTATGCACTTGTTTTTTTTTCTCTTCTATGTTCTTTCACAAGCATCGGGACGATGCTTTTTCAGAGGGGGGCAAGGCCACGCCCACTTCTTGTCTTGTTTTGATGTATTCGGGTTTGACCGGCAGGGACGGTTATCAACGCTCGACGCTGTCCGCGAAGTAGTGTTCTAGAAGCGTCGTGATTGTAGTAGATCGGTTTGTTAAGATTGCGCCCCGCACGCGAATGTTCCAGCTTTGTCTAGAGATTACGCCGCCACCAGCGATATTGCTGGAAAGTTCGATAGCGCCTGTATAAAAGCCGAGGCGCGTGACCGCTTGTCAGTTGATCGACGGTCGACGCTCTGTTCGAGGCTATCAGTGTATTGCTGTAGTTTGACTTTCATTTTCCCGGCCACAAGTTCGGCCAAATAAACAGTTTCATCTCGGACGTGCTGACTCAACGCCCTCTAGAAAAATATGAAGGCCTTAGTTCTGTTCCCTTTCCACTCGCGCTACGTCAGCAGATGGGGCGAACACATGAGGCGGCGACACGACGCACCCACGCGTCCCGATCGCGCTGGTGCGCGTTCATCACGCGTCTGCCGAAACTCATTCCCCGGCGCGTCTGTACAGACGTACATCTCTTCGCTGTTCAGTTGGCCGTGTTTTCTTTACTGTGAAAGGAATGTGAAAGCGACGACGCCGAGATCCCGTGCAAATGCTGTGTACCTCGATGCCGCGGTAACTACACGGGGGACACGAAGGTGCACGTCTTCAAGTTCCCGAGAGACCAAGCTCTGAAGAACGCTTGGATTCGTGCTGTGCCACGGGAAAACCTCACGGTCACCGAAAATGCCAGGGTAAGTTCTTGTTTTTTCGTGTTTAGGTGTCAGTTAATTCAAATTATGTATACGTACGTGTGTAAGTGGCTCACGAGCCGCACGTTTGTATGACAGGTAGCCATCGGTTTGCTGATTGGAGGTAATTTTTTTTTCTAGGTATGCGAACTTCATTTCATGGACGAGGACATTATTCGAGTCGCGACGCATACAGATCAAGCAACTGGCCGCGTAATGACAGTGCCGCTAGCTCATGTGCGCCTTCGCCCAGACGCTGTACCGTCGAAGTTCCCGAATTGTCTGAGCTACATGTCCAGAAAGACCACGAGAAGCGAAGATCCTGACTCCAAGCGCGCGCGCATAGAGAATGCAGCCCCCACAGAAAGCCATCACTGAATCGAACGAGGCGGTTATCAGAGCACGCGAGGAGGATAAAGTCAGCAGTTTGAGCGAACTTGCCAACCACTTGAGGAGCCAAGGGATGAAGTTCTGGGATGTAATCGAAAGAAATGAAAGGCTTCTTCTCATTCACATCGTCGACGACGAAGCGCCATGGTTGAAATACTCTGTTTGCGTGAAAGGAGACTTGAGCGTGACACTACACGTCATGAAAACAGCCGTAAAAAGGCTAGGCGCAAATCTCTGCGTTCCCGAAATCGCTAACAGTAAAAGGGGTCTGGTGGAACTCCTGGAAGGCATCGAGAAGTGGGACGGTGACCTGATGTGCAACTCAATCGCGGAAATTTGCGAAGCGGTTTGTTTACTGCTAGATCAGCTTTGCACGTCCCAAGCAGAAGACGACGCCAACTGTGTTCGATTTCTCAAGGAGCAAGTCACCTTGCACCTATCGAAAAAACAGCGCAGGCGCTACTCTGCTGATTTCATGATGTTCTGCTGCATTCTTTTCACTATATCGCCCCATGCGTACGCGTTCATGCGCAGCCATGGAAGCATCACCTTGTCGCATTCTATGACAGTCAGATCAGTGTGCTCGTCTTATGGTATGAGTCCTCAACAAGAGCATCAGAGCGAAACATTCCTCAGCTATAAGGCGAAACGAATTTCTGACCTGAATGATGACCAGCGCTTTGTCACAGTTATGGTAGATGAAATACATATAAAACCCTACTTTGACTACAAAGGGGGTAATATTACCGGCGCCGCGCTTAATAGAAATGAAGCTGCTAACTGTGCGCTCGTTTTCATGGTACGCAGCCTGACGTGTAAATTCAAAGAAGTTGCGCACATCGTGCCAGTGCACCGAGTAGAGGCAGAGTTCCTGCAAAAGACGCTTAAAGAAGTGGTTTGCGGGCTGGAAAAGATTGGGTACCGAGTTATGTGCGTTGTCAGCGACAACAACTCTGTCAACAGAAAAGCGATGTCCCTCTTTGAATCACCTCCTCTTAACAGAATTGTGTACCAACATCCATCAGACCCTGCAAGGCCGCTGTTCTTCATTATAGACCCAGTGCACATTCTAAAATGCATACGAAATAACTGGATAAATCAGAAGAATGACCAAATTTGTTTCTACTTCTCGGAGATCCAAGGAGACACGCCACAATCAGAGCGAATCCAAACAGCGTCATTTGCGACAACAGGGACCTTCACAGCAAGAGTGTGACCAGCTGTTGAAATATGGCTATGGACTGTCGAGAAAAGCCCTCTACCCTTCGAATCTTGAAAGGCAGGACGTAAAGCTTGCTTTACAAATCTTCAATGATTACTTACCAGAGGCGTTACGCGCTCTTGGAGCAAAGCACAACCTGTTCTCTTTTGAGGCCACTGCTACATTCATCGATATCGTACTCAAGTGGTGGAAAATTGTAAACGTCAAAACTCCATGGAAGAGAGAAAGGCTGAGAGATCAGTTCCAACAACCAGTGCTTTCCATTGATAACGATCCAAAAATTGCCTTCTTGCACATGTTTCTGAAGTGGCTGGATGAGTGGAAAAACACAGGTTTTGACAAGGGTACTCTGACAAAGGAGACTCACGCTGCTCTCGAACACACTACCTATGCGCTTATTGAGCTCGCTAGGTACAGCTTCGAAGAGCTTGGAATGTCGTATGTTCTTTTTGGGAAGATTCAGACCGACTGCCTTGAAGATCGGTTTGGAAAGTATACGCAGCTGGCAGGTGCTCAATATCACATCTCCATCAGGCACATATACGAAGTCGAAAACAAGCTGCGCCTGCAAAGTACCTTGCCTACAGTTTCCACTGACCAGCACTGGGAATTTGTCCGAGGCTTTGCTTCCCAGCAGCAACGTTGTTGTGACCAGCCAGGCTCTTACGAAGATGCAGGACGTCCTCCCAGTTTTCGTCTACGTTGCAGGTTATGCAGTATACGCCTCCCTTAACAAGTTGAATTGCGCGCAATGCAGGGACTCGTTGACCGTGGACAAGGACATCACAGTCTCTGCCATAAACGAACATTATGGTCTCGTGAAGCACCTGGACCGAGGATACTTAGTTTATCCATCAATGTTTGCACTAAACGCAGTTGCTCACAGCTACGTTGTGGTATAGCAGCTCGCTACAGAGCCAGCACTGTTTATGATGCCTGAACAACGCCAGGTCGTCACGAAACTGACGCTACAATTGCTGGCTAGTGAAGAGCAGTCCGACTTCGATACGTGTGAGAATGGCCACACGACTGAACTAGTGCTTAAACACATCCTGCGTTGCAGCACCAACATTCTGCTAAAGAACTTTTGTAGGAAGCTGAACGACAAACTTCTCGACGGCTGCCGATAAATAAAAAAAAGGAAAGCCACAACTGTCCAGGCCAAATAACTGCGCGTATTGCTTCTAATATAGAGCAAGTACAAAAAGAAACTGAGCTTCGTAAATAAATGTTTTCCCGCTACAGTGTTCTTGCCCTCTAATTTCTTTTACATGCATGCATGATTGTTCTTGCAGAAAAAAAAAAAAGCTTCCGCGCAGTGCACCTGCGAGACCGCCTCTCTTGATCAGCGCTTCTTATTTTTTCCAATCCGCCCCATTGTGTGACGTCACGCGGAGAGAGCTAAGGCCTTCATATTTTTCTAGAGGGTGTTGGCTGACTGCTGTCTTCGTCGACGTCACGACCACGTGACAATATGTTAGCACTCCAACTCGCCGAACTTGCCATATTAATCCCCTAGACAAAGATTATGTTACCAATAACTCATACAAGTCGCATAACTCATACAGTAGACTAGTTTGTTCATTACAAGGTCAGTAACCATCGCAAATTAAAACTTTGTTGCTTTTTTTCTTTGGCATTCATGTGCGGTGTGAATGCCTCTGGAGTTATTGTTTTATGTGTGCCTGCTATTATGTATTCATGCTGTCTTTCTCATTGCCGCATTATTTCTAAATATATCGTACAAACGAAACATCTTGTCTGTTTCCGTTTTTAGAAACTGTAATCCTTCCATGGGCACCGTTTCAGTATATTGTATAATGTGCTTCGTATTCAAAATCATGCAGCCGTATTTACAAATTGGGTAAGGTTTCCTCAAGATGCGTTAGTGGGGCTTTTCTCCTCAGCCCCCCCATTTACTAATCTTTGTGCGCGTTATTTATATGAGTGCGCATCTGTTAATGGAAATCAATAAACCAAATCAAACCTTAGACAGTTGTTACCTCGGGGGCCCAAAACACTGGGGAAGGCAGATCACTTAGCTCACCTAGGGGAAGACACCTAGGGGGAGCAGAAAGCACAGGACCGGGTTGATTGGCGGAACATGGGAGAGGCCTTTGCCCTGCAGTGGGCTTAGACAGCCTGATGATGATGATGATGATGATGATGATGATGATGATGACCTACACGGAACTCTGGCGCTGCGATTGTTCAGCTACCATGCGAATGATGGGTAGACACGGATTTGCGTAATATTCGTGCTTACGGCTTCGAATGCACTTGTGGCTTTGTTTATTGCTGTGTTTTGGCGTTCGTTTCAGATAAAACAATGGTCCGTTGTGAACTTCGTGACCAGATTCGAATTGGTGAGCCTAAAAAGGTTGAAGTGGTGAAGTGAAAGCGCAGACTTTTGCTGAATATCATATAGCGACAAAGCGGATGCAGGCGACGCGGAGCCAAACGGAGCCAAAAGAACGAAGTTTAGACAAATCCGTGTACTACCCGTCGTTCCCATGCTGGCTGAAGCGACATGCGTTGCATCTCCCATAGACACTAGCGCCAGAGTTCCCTCTAGTATATCTATAGGAAACTCTATGGTAACTTCCACGGGTCCCCACCGAAATTTCGCTTCGCGGCTCCGAATAGAGCGAGGAATTTCTAGCATGTTCGTATCCCACCGCTGACTGCTGTGGCGAGAGCGATCAGCGGTTCTTCTGCTGCGAACGAATTCGCCGCCTGAACATCGCTGTGTTTTGCGTCATGTGAGACGACATTTACGTGCCCAGAGCACGACAGCATTGTGAGGCACGTCATTGTAGGGGACACCGTACTGGTTTTCACTACATGGGGTACTTTACGCACACGTAAAACTAAGCGCACGGGCGCTTGTTGAATTCCACCCTCGTGAGAATTGCGGCTGCTGTGAGCTGAGATCGTGCAAACGATTCCGAGCATTACACCCGCTACTAGGTTAAAGCGACTGACATCGCATATACGGCAGCAGAGAAGAAATTGTGTTGAAGCTTATAGTAATATTTGCTCTGGTGTTGCGTCCTAGAACCACGATATGATTAGGAGGGCCGCCGCAGTGGTTGTGAGGTACAACTGCCTACGCCACTGGCTTCAGCAGTTGCAATCGAAGTACTACATGCATGTAGAGCAAATGCCTGAGAAATGATGGTTTTACTCGGTTATCCTTCGAGACGATATATCTTGCAGCGGCACTTGAGCTTTCGTGCTTGGCCATTGGTTAAAGCGGTGATCCGCCACGTGATCAGCTGGCCATCAGCGGTGGATGATAATACTCATCGAGCATAGCCCCGAAGCATTGCCACAAAATACTGGCCCAAGTAGGTGCAGAGGAGACGCACACACCCCCCACCCTCACCGCTAAATGACAAGCAATGTAGCGTATACATATCCTCAATTACATGGAGATCAACTTTTAAAAGCAACTGATATATTATCATAACATGCATATAAACTATTTGTTTGCTTCGCTGAAAGTGGTAAAGGCCCCACATGCTGAAACTAACCAACAAATATTAGATGATACTTCGAGTGCAAGAAACAAGTACTGAGCATCACTATTCAAGAAATACATTTCCTGCTGTAATTACACATGACCAGAGGTCACAGCTACAAGGGAGGCAAGGGTGTGCTCAAGCAGGGCTGGGCAGAGATACTCAGAAAAGTATTCCGGAATACAGATATCGAAATACATGAACTGGAAGCCTAAAATACAGATACTGAGATACACTTGCCTTTAACGTAACGGGATATTTCGGAGATACTTTGGCAATAAGACGAAAAAAGTATTCCGGAATACAGTTACAGCGATACAGATACTGGAATATTTTTTTTGAAGGATGCTCATACTACGCAAAGACATTTATTAGTGCAGCATAATGTTGTAATTATAAGTTACAGCGCATCGAAACATTCAGTTCATTTATATATTTATTACAGTACCCTCAGCGCCATTAAGACATTGCAGGGCAGGGGGTGGACAAAGTACATAATTAGTAATAATGGCATAATTACAAGTATTAATTGCAATAAAAATACACTATTTCACAGCAACAGTAACAAGGGTTGGACACCGAAATCGACATACTTGGCGAACAAACTAAGCTATGCTAGAAATAACACTTTTTAAGCAAATCACTCGAATCACTAATGAACACCAGTGAATTGAGAAAAAGCACACATTTATTTTGAAAATCGGCTTTGCTGAGAAGATTGCTGTGTAGGCTTCTCAAATAGGCTGTCTTCAAACAGCGTCGGTTAAGCCTCAGCACAAGACTCACGAAAGAAAAAAAGTCTGCCTACCGCTGAAGGCGAGCACAAATTCGTGTTATAGTGAATAAATATCGCCTTCATAGCCGGATTGCCCTGCAGCGTGGCGATATCTGTTCTCGGGTCATCTAGATACCGAAACGCTTCCGCCATCACTTGGGTTGTTCTGACTGTTCAGAATCCGAAGTCTGTCCCCATCTTCGGAATCTTAAACCGTTTGACCGTGTCGGCTTCAAGGAAGCTGTCACCACCACCGACGCTACCAGCACCCATTTCAGAAAGCCGCAACAGCCAACAGGCGAAGCCGGCTCCGGCGGTGGGGGAGCCTGCTACCACAAAAGACCGTTTCACGCATGTAATCAATTAGGAACGCACCCTGACATTGGAGAGGTCGCTGATAGCGCGTCAAAGATAGCCATCTTCTAGTCACTTGCGCCGCGACTACGGGAACTGCTTTTGGAAGTGCCGCCGCTTTGAGAACTGAACGCACGCGAAGCATTGCAAAGCCTGTTCCAAGGCGGTATCCGCGCGGGGGGTCGCGAAGTAATGGCTTGCCACCAAAAAAAACTTAGGCGTGCTGCACTGACCTTGAGAGACAGCGACTTTCATCGGCAGAGGCCGACAACACTGCCCCCGCGATTCTGCCGTCTGCGGCGTCGCGTGCTTTACCACATGGACCATTCTGTGCTTGAGGAGAAACCATCGCTGCCCTATCTGTCGGCGACCGGCGGAGCGCCTTTGTTTGTCTTGTCACAAAAAAGAAAAAAAAACGCCATTCCCCGATTGGAAACACGCCTCAACACATTTCCGACACAAAAAACAATGTAACGAAATACCCGTGTCCTGCATAGTATCGCGATACAGGCGATACATCGTAAATGTATTTCACTACTGAGATACAAATACATTTTTTTCAAATGTATCTCGATACAGAAATACAGATATTCAAAAGTATCTCTGAAATACTATCGCGATACTCTTGTATCGCGATACTGCCCAGCCCTGTGCTCAAGTAAGCTAATTTATTATAATAATAATTGATGCGGTTTAACGGCTAAAAACCACGATATGATTATGAGAGTAACGGAGGGCTCTGGTAATTTTGTCCACTCCTTAACGTGCACCAATAAGCTAAGGAAGGTGTAAGCGACAGTAATTGTATGTTTAATTGTAGTGTTGTAATTATTACATAAATGGAAATGAATTAGTGGATAAAAAAGATCAACTTGCTGCAAGCAGGGAGGGTCTCATTTCGGAAGACTTTGTGCCTTAGGTAGTATGCTAGGGCTTGTTGGTCAGCTTCTAGCTTGTAATAAGTTGACATGCTATGTCACGCCAGATCGCAGCGCCTCCAGGATTGCATGAACATAGATACCAAGCACAGGGTATGGGAAAGCGACCACAGCTGTAGCTCAATTGATAGAGCATTGAACGCGTTATCCAAAGGCTGTAGGTTCAGTCCTTACCTGTGGCAGGTTGATTTTTCATACACTTTAATTTCTTTCCATTTATGTCATAATTACTATGATATATATATGGTTAAAAATATACAGATAATGGCCTCTATACCTTCCTTAGATTCAATGTTTATTGATTTCACTAGAATGTGAGACAAAGAGAACAATTAAGGCCAGTGGCGGATCCAGAGGGGGGCGGTAGGAGCGATCCGCCCCCCCCAAGGCCTGTGTAGGCACGCTCCCTGCCCCCTCCTTCACTGCCTGTTGTCGACCTCATCACCAATTACCACAAATGAGCGGGACCACTGTCAGCACAAATTAACAGTATTTATGCTGTGATGGGCTTCTTGTGATGACAGTAACTACTAAAAACAAAAAAGTCAGGACCCACCCCCCTCACCAGTTTTACTTCAAGTGGCCGCCCCCTCTAAAACGAGGGGCTAGATCCACCACTGATTAGGGCTTCACATAAAAATAGTTTTGCATTGCTGCAATGCAAAATGCACGGGAGCAGTCACGGGCTGCAGGTAATCACATTTTCACTTTTTTTGGTAAATGGGACTGTGTGTAGTAAAAGATGGGCAGCCGTCTTATTTACATGTTCCCTCTTTGTCAGTATTCTTTAACGCTATCCTCCCGAACTTGAAGAATTAGCCAGCACCAGCCAGCCCAAACCGAAGTTTTTGAAAGTAGATGTTCGTCTGTTATAGCACTGCGATTTAGCGATTTATTCATAATATAAGTGCCTTGCTGGCGAAAACATGCCTACTAGTTATGAAAAACTTTAACATAATGAATGGTCTCATTTAAATATTGGAAACATGCCCTGAAGAATTGCAACTGAAATGATGTGCAATTTTTGTGAAATTCTGTGCAGTTTGTCACACAAGTGACCAATCCACCACTATTTTAAAGGTAACCTAAAGACGTAAATATGATCAACAGTTAGTTGACATTGTCATGCCCATATGCAATGTATGTGTCTTTACAGATAAAGCAACATGTAGTGTCCTTTCTTTTGCTATGTGTGTGTTCCAGATGTTTGTACAACAGCTGTCAAACAGTTAAAGTTTAAAAAAAACAGACCCTGTAATTCCTCATCATTGCCTTTTAAAACCAGCTTTTAAGAGCTGACATTTCGCCCCGGCACACAAAGCTGGGAAGCCTTTTATACATCAGTGCAGTTTCATAGAGAAAAACGTCATCATTTACGACACCTAAATCTGTGTCCAAGAACCCACCAACACGTGCGAGCCTGTAAGTGTTTTGCATGCACTTTAGCGAACAATAAATGCTTTGTTATTGAGTTTTTTGTTTACTCCATGAAGATGACTACCAATATGTTGTCATTTTTTATTTGCATGTCTATTGATTGATTGGCTTTAACTCTCCAAAGCAACCCTGGACTATATATGAGGGATGCTGCAGATGTTTACTGTTGAATTTTAGTTTGGTGTTGCATAGTGTGCCATGAATGTTTTGCTTTGTGACTCCATAAAAGAAACCTTTGCGTATGCATCATCTAATGCAGCAAGGACGGCAATAAGTAAGAATTTGCACCCTTCAGAATTACTGGAGAGCTCAAGAAACAAAAATGCACTGTGGTTGTGGCGGCTGCATTTAAGTGCTGTTTGGCTGGCTATTCTTAAAGATGACTCCCACGCACTCTGTGGCTCATTCGTGCTATTAAAAGTTTGTAGGCGACTGCTTGTTGCAGAAGTAAAATGTCATTATCCCCCATCACAGTGCTTAAAATATCTCTTGATAGGAGAGAGGGGGGACATGCTCTCACAGGCTCATATATACAGTAGTTGTTGCAGGGACAATCGCGGTGTAGTCAAGCCAATTGTCTCTAAAAGAGAAGAAATGCTTATGAATTTTGTACAAAGAAATATATTATTCAGAGTGTATTCTGGGCATTTCCAATCAAGCACTAAAAAATGAAGACTTTGGCAACAATTTTTGAAAAATAACTTGGGATGTAAAGGGCTAAAGATATGCAAGCTCGAAAGAAGTAACTCTAGCTGCAACGCACATTCATTTACTCACTGCACTGACAACCTCAGGTACGACAATGCTATATTTTATTTTTGCATACACTTTCCTATAAAAGACGTGAGAATTGTGCTCCTTCATGATTACACCAGACTCGCTTTGCACTACTAAAGAAATGAAAATTTACTGGTAACGTAAGGAGACCAAGGTGAGCCTTCATTAATTCACAAGCAGGTAGCCTCACGCTCAGTTGCCTCATAAAACAGTATGCTATGGCATCATAGGCCTGCGCACAGGGGGGGGTGGCCGCCCCCCCCCTAATCACCTAAGGGGGGGGGCAATATCTGCCCCGTACATTGACCCTTCTAGTCGCCCAAGAGGGGGGGGGGCACAAAATCTGCCCTATACATTGACTTAGTAGGATGGGGGGGGGCACTGCGATGAACCTTTGCCCCCCCCCCCTGATGGGGAACCCTCCACACGCCTATGTATGGCATACAGCTGTTTCAGCACTTCTGCCAAGAAGCTTAGTCGAATAAGATGGTGACCCATTGTGCGTATCATCTCAAGGAGATGCATGCAGGAGTACAACGATACACGTTTTCCTGTGTTGCTCACACCATATCAACCTAATAATCATAGTTGAATCAATATTTGGAAAACTGATGGTTTAGAATTTCCCTGCACGAGGCTCTACTGCCAAACAAATCAACTCCAACACTTTTCAAATGGGTGCTGTAGTGCTACGGTTGACCTGCCGAGGTCAGGGCGAGACCCCCGTCAAAAATGCAGGGGGAGCCGGCCTCCCAAGCCTACCCTGACTTCAACCCCTTCCATCATAGCTGTGCAAACACCTAGCTGACACCTAATGTGGACTTATTGTAATTCAATACAAGACAAATTAGATTATCATTTTAAAAACTCTGGACATAATTATAATGAAACCAGCATGACGTAATAATACAAAAAAGACAGAAGACACACGAGCACAATCACATTTATTGATCATTACATTTCAAGCATCTACAGTTTATCATGAACAATGATATTTAATACAACAGAAGTTCACTTAGCAGCTCCTCTTTAAATGTAGCTGCCACATGCATGACCATAGCTCAGCAAAAAAGTCGGAGCGCACTCAGACTCACTCAGCAAATATATATTCTGTTCTGAGGGCTCACTCGGACTCAGACTCACCAAAATTTTCCTCAACCGGACTCATTGGACTCAAACTCATGAGCGTTTTACTCAGCTGGACTCAGACTCAGACTCACGGCTTGACTTTAGCCTGAGTGAGCCTGAGTGAGTCGACTCAGGAGTCCATAAGCGTAAAACTACCTTTTTTAGATGTTGGTGTCAATGCTATTTAATTCCAATATCTCACATAATAGGTGCTCTACGATACGCCTTTTGATCTTATACCTTCAAATACAAGCTATCATTAATCCAGTAATCCAGTAAGGACATTTTTATGAAATACCCAACTCACATGAGATATTTTTATCAAGAACTTTCAGTGAAGAGTTTGCGGGGGGAGGTCATGGCACCCCTCCCAATTCACGTCTCTGACCAATAAATATTGACGTGGCGCATGAACGTGAGTGCGTTGACATATGTGCGAATAGATTTGAGTACAAACGTAAGCCGATATAAGGCTGATAGTAATGCTGAAGATGAGTAGATAGGACCATATATGTCAGCAATAAAAGGTGGAGCTCACTCAGACTCACTCAAGAAATATACTTTGCGCTGTGGGCTCACTCAGACTCAGACTCACCAATATTTTCCTCAAACTTACTCACTCGGACTCAGAATCACCAAAAATTTCCTCAACGGGGCCCACACGGACTCAAACTCACCCAAATATTCCTCACCCATACTCACTCAGACTCGGGTCTGAGTCTGAGTGAGTCTGAGTGAGTCGACTCATGAGTGAGTTTGCCGACCTATGTGCATGACACCAACTGCAATAACACATACCACTGTCAATGGGCACACCTTGGAAAACTCTAGTCGTACACAGAGATTAAAATATCATTGGGCTAAGCACTACCACCATGACACGATGTTCTTCCTGTATAAGAAGGAAATATAGTAAACTTCAAACTTCAAGTATTTTTTATACTTCTGCCTCAAGTGAACTAGTCATATTTGTACCTACATTTTGTGATTTACCACACAATCAAGGCATTTTAGGTCTGAGACCAAGCTAATTGTTACAATAGTGTCATAAGAATATACAGAAGGAAAGGTGGTACAATCGACTGCTTGTACAGCTTGAACAAGGAACAGTGAACACTCCTGTTTGCCACCTGCTTGTGCTGCCCTTTAGACCATTTATTTTCAAAGTACATGCCTATTTAATTACTCTGTTGTTCTCTTTAAAAGTCACAGCCTGCACTGGTAAAAAAAGCATAGCGAGGGGTGACATAGTTGTTGCCCCTTACTTTGTACAGGCTTAACAGGTCAAAAGCAGATGTCCAAAGTCTTCAACTATGACATTGTGAGTTGTGCTTTCCACAACAAAGGCATGCATGTGGTCATCAAAATAGTTTGTCTCACGGTACGAAGTGAAAACATAATATTTTTGGTCACAAGCCACAATCAACGTGACCTGGGCAAAGTGTGGAAGGTCATCATCTGCTATAAATACAGGTAGCATAGCACACAACCGACACTGATTTTTCTTTCGCACACTGGGATAGATGTCGCCCTGTGCATATTTTTCACAGGCATGTCAAGCTCCTGCATTCTGTCTTTCCAAAGATCCGGCAATGAGTTTACGTCTATTCTTACTGTGCCTATGGCAGCCACAGATTCTAACGGTTGGGTTAATGAGTATACATAAGCTTCATCTGATATTGGCGGCTCAGGGTTCCACAAATTCTTAAAGTTACGAGTTTTCCTTGCGATGGACTTGAAAAATTTATGCTTTGCCTCAAAGTGCATACAGGAGAGCCTGCACAAAGGACCGTACAAAAGAAGAAGCCTCGGATAATGAATCATGTAGTGCATTTTTGGTATAACGTTTACATTTGGAAAAGTTTCCCTAAAAGCATTGTAAAAATCATCGAGTACTTGCACTTGTGCAGCTGCACTACTGCACACATGAGGTGCAAGAACAATGTCAACCAAGGCAGACAGCAAGAGGTACACATTGTATGCATCGTTTCTCTTTGCAACAATATCCCCCACAAGTAATGAGAAAAAACGAAAAAACAATTAATGGCTGATGTGCCAAACACTGATTGATGGGAGGTGGCATTCTTGACTTCTTGTCGCATCCTTGCAAGGGAAATGAACTGAGCCTTTCATTTAGCTGATCGAGAGCGAGTACATGGCTTGATATAATGTGCCGTACAATATGTTTCATGGCAAAAGGAATCACTCCTTCAAACACGTCATGCATAACATCTGGTGGAAGGCCTTTTTTCACATCAAATGACTTAAGTGAACTTAGACAGGTTTCACCATTGACCCCATAAACACTGCTGAGGTTTGAATCTGTTTTAATTTGGTTGATATGTTGAGCATGCATTTCCCTTGTTCTGATTATGAAGTCCTCTTCATGCCACGTCTCAACAATATGTTCTGTCTTTGCCAAGCAAAAACGGCAGATAGGCCCTGATGAAAAGCATTCACGAAAATCACCTATCTGATGGCTAGACAAACTTATCTCCATCACCGATCAAAAAAACCTCCGCACATATAACAAAGGGACCCTTTAACAAACTGTCCATCTATCTCAAGTCCATGAGATTCTAGCTGCTGAAGGTCCTCAAGCAGTGACTGAATAATCTTGTGCAAGGTGAATTTTGCTACAGTGACAGTTTTCACAAGAACAAGATATTTGCTGTCAATTTTTGAGCGAAATTGGGGTGGGAATTCAGAGCTGTCAGATAACTAGCCAGGACTTTATGCTTTTCACGTTTGCTTCCAATTGGATTGTAGAGTTCAAACTCATCAAAGTAAAGTTTCGATCTAATCGACACATTACGACCTAATCGACCGCTATCGAAGAAAGCCGGCAGCACGACACCAGGCCATGCAAACACTCGCGCGACCGAAATCTAATTTCGATTTCGAAGGCCATGCGTTGTTTTGAATTCCGCATTGGCGCTGTGGTTGCGTGGGGCGCATATGCGCGTTGTGTGCGTTGTATGGTTTGACGCATGGTTTGGCGCCTTTTCGTCATGTTTTCGTCCCCCTCTGCCAGCTGTGCTGCTCTGCCTGGCTCAGCGCCTATTTCGAACCCATGCGTGCGCGTTTTGGAAGTTATGGCAGGATGCGTTTGCATCGTCGTGCTGAAGGATGGCCAGCGGAAAAAAGTTTCACTCCCTAACAGTGCCTACGGCGAACTGATGGATGCTCTCGCTTCCTTAACCAACATACATGACAAGACCTTGGTAAGTTTTAATCAAACTTTCGTTTCTTGCTTAGTTTTGATAAGTCGTGAGATGTACTACATGCATACATAACTGTTCTGGCGCGTACTGCCACTGTGGCGTGCAAAGTGATTCAGGCTCTTTGGTAATCCTTTTTGAAGTTTAGAGACTAGCGAAACCATTATTGTCATTTTATGCTTGGTTCTGTTGAATCACTTGCAACGTGAATATAGCTGACGGCAAAACGAAGAAAAAGCTCGCTGCTTTATGGAAGGAACGTCACGCCATACATTTTAGTGACCGTGTTCGTTCTTTAAGAGGGCGTTATTGTACTTTTGAATTAGCTATTTGATTAGGCTCCAACATATTTTCGCTATTTTTCATAGTTAGGCCGTGGTTTAGGCTAATTCAGTGGCAAACTTTTGTATTCGGAATTTTTCGTTTCAAAAAGTCAGAGTAGTGTATGTGTGTGTGCAAATGAGAGCACGCATGTTCTTTGATCTCCCTGTACCCCGCATCTTAGATGCGTGATAGCTAGGGCTCTGTGTTTTCGGTGTTTATATTTCTTGAAAGTCGGCGGGTGTTTATCGGAGTTTATATTTCTGGCGGAAATTCGGCGTTTATCGGAGGTTATTCCTCGTAAATCTCCAATTCTCCGAAATTCGGGGTTTTTCATTATTCTCAAAACTCCAAAATTTTAGATCAATTCATATCTAAATACTAAAATATCAAAACTCACGAAGCACATTTTATTTTTTTGGAGGGTTTGAATGCACAAAAACATACATGCACAAGCGAAATACTTCAACACAAAACACCTGCATTTGTGTGTATAACAACCTTAGCTTAAAGCTTATGTAAAACACGTAAGCATACTTTGCGAAGTTGCTGTCAGTGATCGAAGCGCGCTCCTTTCGATTGACGACTCTCAGCTTTGAAAACACCCTTTCAATGTTAGCGCTAGAAACAGGAAGTGCCAGAAGACGCAGCGCATTGCGAGAAAGCACTGGCCACTGGACATTTGTGAAGTCTCCAAAACGACAGGGATTCAACAATGTTACATATTTCATAGCACTGATAGTTCGCAAAAACACTCAGGAGCTGGCTCATATCGTCAGTTTCAAGAAGCACCAATTGAAAAATAGGCGCATATGTTTGGAACGCACAGGGCAGCTCATGCTTCACATTTGGATTCACAATTTGAACACAGTACCAAAACGATTCTTTGCTGTACTGGAGTTGATCGCACAGGTTCTTCTCAGATGTCTGTCTCCACTTTTCGGCGACAGCAGCGTAGTATTGCGAATGTTTGCGACAGTCATTAAGCGGTCATTCTCGTCAAGGAGGTCGAACAGACTTGTGACATTTGATGCGAAGACCTCGGTTGGATCACGCCATTGACTGATGAGTGCGTGCAAATGAACCGCCAGTGTCGGATAAACTTGGTGTGCCAGGGTACTCTGAAGTTCCTCTGCCTCCTTCCTCTGCTTCAAGTTCCTTAATGATTGAGAGCACGGCACACGAATTGGTCTTCAGAAACTTCATCTTAACAAGCAAGTCGTGTACAGCTTCAGGCGATGAAATAAGACTCTTGAGCTTCTCACACTTCGTTCCCTTGGCTTTGTCGCTTCCCAATAAAGACAAATGGCGCGCCAGTCGTCCAGAATATCTTCTAGAGCTTCATAAAAAGAGAACCACCTCGACGGACATACGGTTTTAAGCGACTGAAGGACATGCCCATCCATGGCCAAGCACACAAGACCAAACTTAAGGCGCAGCTCCTGCAACGAGTTCAACAGGGCAGGAAAGGGCAAAACAAAATCTTGAACTACGTTAAACGAGCTTGTCCTTATTCCATCCTCCAGAGCGCTGCTGAGTACGTGGCACAGATCTTTGAAGTTAAGCGCCTTGAATTCAGGGTTGGAGAGTTGCAGGTCCTTGTGAAGCTTCTGCATGTAGAAAGCTGAGTCGGAGCACAATACAGCTACGTTGCCTAATACGGGTATACGCGCGGTAAACTTTAAATCGGTCGAACCAGAATATGTATCAATGAGCGCTTAGAACTCTCCCTATGGATAAAGAACGGACAGTATAATAAAAAGTTGGGCAAGTTGGTTTTGGTCCAGGTCATATTGGCCCTTGAAATCGGAGTTTATCGGATAAATCTGAATTGTCGAAAATTTTACTGGCGAATGTTTATCGCATTTATTCGGATACAACCGAAAACACGGAGCCTTAGTGATAGCTTATACATGTTATCGGTATGATATCACGGCGCGGCCCAGTGAGACAAACAACAAACCATGTTTGATCTTCCGCTGTAACATGTATTCAACTTATTGAGTTTTTGAAGCTTCAGCCAGTCATTGCATGCTGATTTACGCGTTTTCCTGTAATTGGATTGGAAAAACTTTATTTACGTCCTGCAGAACGCGCTCAGCGCGTAGTGGGCGTCTCCCACGTAGGGACCGACAGAGAATACCTGGCGGCCGCCTCGTGGGCCTGCTGGACAGCCCATTGCTGGTCGGCGAGAAGCGAGCTTCTGAGGGACGTCTCCCACTTGTGTGAGGTAGAGCCGGGATGAGCGTTTCTACACTCCCAGAGCATGTGTGTGAGTGTCGCCGTGTGTCCGCACGAGGGGCACGTGTCGCTGGGGTACGCGTCGGGATAGAAAACATGAAGCTTGGCGAGGCTTGGATATGTGTGCGTTTGCAGTAAGCGTAGGGTTAGCGCCTGCGGCCTGTTAAGTTTCGGATGCGGAAAAATGCGGCGTCCAAGGTAAAAGTGTTTTGTGATGTCGTTATACGTAATGGGTGCGTCCCGGTTGGCTTCTAACTCGGCGAGATGGGGTTTCCCTGTGACGGCGCGGTCGGTAAGCGCGCGCGCTGCGTCGTGGGCGATCTCGTTGAGGTTGGACGGGGCGCCCGGCACCCGGCCGAGATGGGCAGGGAACCAGATGACGCTGTGATGCTTGAGAGTACTCGGATCCACGCTGCGGAGGATGCAACTTGCTATGATTTTGCAACGTAGCCTACTGAAGTGCACTCGGAGAAAGTTGCTACGTTAACATGTTGATTTAACAGATCCAAATGTATGATGAAGAGCTAGACGACTATGTTGATCTTGAGGAAGTAAGTGACGTCCCAAACAAGGCTAAAATAAAATTGGCGCGGAAACAAGGCCTTCATGTTGATATGAGTACTGTTGCAGGTTGGCAATATCTTATTTGTTTTCTGCAATTCTAAGCAGGGGTTTTATCACGGTGTAATTTACAATGTGGAATGTTACAAAGAATTGGCATACAATATTTAGCGAGAACAGGATCAAACAAGCAAAATAAAATTTAGGAACTGAGTAAATTGTGGCAGGTGTACTTTTACAATTTCCAATGCCAAAAAGCAAATGCCATAAATTTAAGGAAAACCAGACACTAACACAGTGGCTTTTGGCATTCGGTAGAATTGTCTGGCTTCATGTGTGTACATGGACTCACAATGTTAAAGCAATCAACAGCTCCTTTGCTGCAGTAGGCATTCACATCTTAACTCTCTTTTTGTCTTCCCAAATGCCTATTAACCTACTTCGCGTTGCCTCATGTTTGCTTTTTGAGGAGTTACAACATATAAGTTTCCCTTTTGCAGGGTGCCAGCCCTACGTTGACTTTTGTGCAGAGTGCAGGAGGAGCTGTGGAAATGGCCGAGCAGAGGTATTGTTAGTAGTGAAAGTAAAAAGAAAAAAATAAAACTGACAGACATTTAGAGAATCAGTATTTGCTAATTTTAAAGCACTCTGTATGTTATTTTGCAGTGCCGTGACAGAAAACGCACAAAACGTGCAGTCCATCCAGTCGGTGCCACTGGAAAAGAAACGGGATTTTTTAGATTTTGTGCTCCCTTCTTTTGGGCACTACGACGAGGTGCTGAGGAGAAAAATACAAATAAATGGCGCTGTGCGCCGTGCCATAGTGGACAAGCTCTTTGCCGCATATATCAAGATCGCATGGTAAGCACTCCATGTATGCTTCTTTTCTTTAGCTATAATTTGGCAGTTTAACTATTCAATGGCTCAACTGCTCATCATGAATGAGCTGTAGGGAACTAAAATTGTATTATATAAGTTTTAGTGGTTGCCTTTGTTTCTCCTAGTTTGTAACAGCTGTGCACTTGTTGGTTGTAACCCTACTGTTGTCAATTGAGAAAAAGTCTTGAGTATCGTTTGAGCATAACTTTGAAGTTATGAAATGTTCTTGTCGCTGATCTGGCAGTTAAGGAGCTTTGAGGCTGTATCAAATCTGTGGAAGAACATTCAGAAGTGTGCTTGATTGTAAGCTCGAGCGTGCATGGGACCTTACAAAACTGTGATGCATGCTCTGCACACAGCAACAAGTGCATGGAAATGTCACATCGATTGTTTGGGTATTGCAGCTTGTATATGCTCTTCAGTGACCCCACCATTGTAGTTGTCCAGCAAAAATTGAGGCAATGTAACGAGTTGAGACTTCAGACTTTTGATGTTAGTGTTTTGTTACGACTTATTTCAGTGGCCGATGAAACACCGGGCTTCTGTTATCCGGTGTGAACTGAGTTTATTAACTATTAGGGTACAGGAATAGGCGAGGCTACATGGAGGTAGGAATGCAGAGAGAAGTGTTCAGAGGCGGAGAAGTGGCCCGCGAGCAAGAGGGCCAGACGAAATTTAATACATCAGCTTGGAGTTCGTAGAGGAGCCCTCAAAGGGGAACTCCAGTGCATTTTCGACCATGTTGAGATGGTGCTGTTTTCAAATAGTAATAGAAGTCCTGTATCAGCTAGGGTGGTTCATTTTGCTGAGAGACTCCTAAATATTTTAAATAGACAATAAAAGATGAGTCAAAACCAAAACAGGGAGCTGCTCCGTGGTGGGTTTGCGATGACGTCACGAAATGCACTGCACGCTGCCACGACTAGCCAGGATGTAAACATAGCACACGTGCTTCTCCTATCGCATGAAAAGCATGCTGGCAATGTCATCCGACGTGGAATCAAGCTGTGCCAGCCTGTCTGAACTTACCAGTGACAAGTTCAACGATGATCACAGCTACTATCTGAGCGCGGAAGCATCGCCTTTTGATTTCGACCCGCCGGCGCATGATGTAGCTGACATCCCCCGCATCGATCTCCTCATTGCTCAATATTGTGCGTGCTTACTGTAAGACCCGATGTCAGCAACGACTAACATGCTGTGCAGCTGACAAAACCGAACAACTGTGCTCGCGTCGTCGCCATGTAGAAGAAAGCACACACTGCATGTGCTGGACGAGGCGGGGCTGGAAAAGAGTAGGCACGTTACGCTGGCATACACAGGGTAGCCCGCGTTTACAAGTGTGATTCCGGAATTGGCTACCATGTTTTAAAATTTGTTTTCTTGAAAACTAAATTACTCACGGTTGTACAATTTGCCACATATTATCAAAGTACCGAAGAGAACATATTTGAAAGTTTTATTGAAACTGGTAAATATCGAAAAATTGCCGGATTCCTTTTAAGCGTGACTTCTGAGATATGAAGGTGCTGAAGCACATCACAACCGCACTCTCTGAAACGGAAACTGCGACTGGGCGGTATAAAACCCTTCCCAATAATTAACTGCGGCGCGCTCGAGCAAACGAGCTTTGCAGCCGTGATAAGTGGATTATTATCTACTTATTGCAACAGAAAAAAGAAGGTGCAAAATTTTTGTGTTGGTGCTCCTTTAAGAACTGTTTTAGGCAGCTAACAAGAAATATACGGTTATCAGCTTTACAGGCTTACCAAGATGGCTTTAGTGGCAAATAATGCTCACTCATAACAAATTTAAAGAAAATGAGATTTTATTGCAGTTGGCCCCTAGTTGCACAGTGCAAGCAAGCTAGACAATCTGGTTGGATCGTTAGAAGACTGCTGCCTTGAGATTTTACAATGTTGTGGAGAATTTGAACATAAAAGGTTCACAGTAAAGAGTTTCTTACATTCACTAGCAAGCATTTCATAAGATAATGAAAGTAAATGGTAGCATGACCTAGGTTTGGCCCATGGTAATTAGTTAATTTTATAAATGGGTACCAAGAATATAGCGAGCCACTCGAAAGCATGCACTAAACCAAGGGAACTTTAGGCTCATGTTTGCCAAAGTAGAAAAATTTAACAGCGTTGGTTGTCAAGTATTTGAGTATATGCATATAAAATACAGTTGAAACTCTACTTAATGAAGTGACGAAGGGGCTCGAATTATTTAATTGAATCAGGAAGTTTGTAAAATTGAGGGAGCGATTTTTCAGTCCTTTGAAATCTGAAATTGCAGCGTAGTGTCACCCAAAACCTACTCTGGCATTTTATTTGCCACTAATACACGTTTGCACATGTGAAAAGTCCGCGAGGGCAGTCCGAGCAGAAATTCGTCCGATGTGAGGGCGATACAACGAGGAAGACGGCCACATGCAGCTACGCAAAGCTGCCGATATTCAAATACAGGGAGAACGAATGCATTTAATGTGTGAGCAGGCAGAGCAAGAAAGTTCTATAGAGACTATTGGTGCCATCTGCTGCATAAATTATTAAATAACAAACGTAACCACCGTGTTCGTGTGGGACTATTTCTAGAGACAGCAAACGCTATCTGCCTCGCGCACTTTGATACGTAAAAGCGCTGCTGGCTGCAGCGTGCAGCCTTGTCAAAATAAAACTAGTCTGACTACCACGTTACTGATTTGGTTAATGGTCTAAAGGGGTACTCATACAGTAATTTTCAGTTGTCGTTTTCTTTGTGCCAAATGAAAAGCCAAGCCCTCAAGAGCCTAGAAGCCCATCCCGAAGAAATAATTATAGCATGTTTTTAAAAGCTAGTTTTGGTTCCTACTGTACCCGTGCGTCAAAACACGGTGTGAGCTTCTCCTCATGCTCTAGCACAACATTCATGATATTTGCATGACCACTTCACCTCATGTGCTAGCATCAGATATCGTGATATTTTCATAAACACTCCACACCGTGGCTTCGTTGGTGGGGCACGAATGACAATTTCGGGTGTTTCAGTGACACACAAGTGGCCATTTCGGAAATTTCGGTGCCCGACATCATCACAACTAGCCAGACTGCTGCGTGTAGTCACCAAAATTAGTACTGTAGCCTGACGCCAAGCTAATGTCGATGCACCATGGGAAACTTTGAAGAATACCTGAAATTGACTGTTTATCCAAACAGTGTGTCTTCTGAGGGAATATACGATGCTTTCATCATTTTCCCATATTTTTATTCAATATCTCCCCTTTAAGCCCCAAACTTAATATTGCTGAAGTTTTGCGGAGAAAAGTGGCATTTTGCCAGTGGTTTAGTATAATGTCATGTCTGTGGGCATTATACTAAATGCGAAAGAGGCAGTGGCCTAGCTTAATAATGCAACATGTATTACACATTGAAGTCTTTACACAAGAAGATCAATCATAAATAATAATATCTGGGGTCAGGCCCGTAGCCAGAAAATTTTTTCGAGGGAGGCCCACTTGCTGAAACCCTTGAATATTTGAGAAAAACGGCTATTTTCATGATTTATTTTTGATAAAACACCATGTGTCATCAAAATTTCGGGAGCCCCCCCTTCGACCACCTGGGGTTCTTTAACGCGCACTGACATCGCTCAGTACACGGGCCTCTACCATTTCGCCTCCACCGAAAAGCGATTGCCGTGGCCGAGATCAAACCAGCGACCTTCGGGAAGATTGATCATTTAAATGCACACTGAAAATAATTTCTATTGCGTAAAGGCCATATAATGCTTTAATAAAGATACGTACAAGCTGCTCTGACAAACTTGTTTTATAGAAGACTTGTATGAAGCCTTTAATGATTGTTTTTAGCAATAAGCAAGGGGCTTCTGTGCTAATTCTGTTCATCTGAATGTGCCTCTAGTGTTTTAAATGCGAAGCATTTCTTAGCGAACCTCTTGCACTTTGAGCGTTTCTATCTACGTATCTATCTATCTATCTATCTATCTAGCCGCCTACGTCTGGGTGCTCTCATGATCGCCTCCTTAACTTGGTGTAGACCAACATTTGCATGGGAGGGTAAGAGGATTTGTCGAATATGATTGCTGGATCATGACATGAATATCGTTAAAACCCTGTCGCGTACGTCGTCAAACCCTTTACACTAGACACGTGTGGCACATACCCGTTTACCAGGGGCCATGTTGTACGGGTATGCGCCGCAGGTGATTGACAGTTTATATCGATCCAGGAACGGCGAGAACAGCCATTGGTAACTTAAATGCTAGAGTGTTAAGGAAAACCAACATCGGCAGCGTTGGGTCAACAAATTGAAAGAATGAAAGTTAGGATTCCAGCAGGAATCGAACCCAAGTATTCTGCGTGGCAATCTGGTATTCTACCACTGAGCCAGGCCAGGTCTATAAAGTGGTTTGGAAAAACAGCCTACGCAGGCGTAATATCGGTGCAACGTCAATTGTGGTTGTGGTAGTGGCTATCTATTTTTACAAGAAAGCAATAAACACTACATGATACTCCTACGATGTCTACTCCTACGATACAGGCCTCATATCAGATTAACGTCTGTAGTTCCAGTGTTGGCTCCGCTTTTATTGTAGTCTAATAAACACTACGTTTGTATTCCTATGATTCAGCAAGCTATATTGAAGCATTGCTCGACCCCGGAGGAATATATTAACGAATGTTACATATGATATCCACATCACCGCACCATAAAGTCCACTTCGTCCACCAGAACGACGCAGTGTCCGCTTCATTTCTTACGAGAATGGGCGATGGCCTTATGCTGACCGAGGATGATGCTAGATTGATTGACAGCCGCTTTGTAGACTAGGCTACGCAGGCCACATACGCCCAGGAAGTCTAGGAATAGGACAAACACCATCCGCTGAAGTTGGTCTAAGTAGCGCTATCCAGGCCTACCAGCCTCGAAGGCCTATACCTCACCAACGCGAAGGGTGGCTTTAGGTTCCGACATGTCGCCGGCTCTGTCGACAGACAATTTTTCGACGAAATTACCGAGGCATCCACGAATTCCAACAGCTCTAGTACACCACATACTTCACTAGACATGGACCCCTCGTCACCACGATCACGACCGGATCCTATAACAAGTCATGACCAGCTGCTGGTGCTATCGTAACTGATCACGGTGATGTGGCCCTTGTTGAAGAACTGTCAAGAACTTCTTGCACACATGCACACGGGTTCGTGAAACGCGCGTGCGTTCTCGGGACACGTATAAGCACTACATATCAGTTTAGCGCTTCTGGTGTTGGTAATACGCACCTTGCCATTGGCAGCGTTACCCAACCGTGAACTGGTTATATAACACATATGCGACTCTTCAACATATATATGTGTGCTTATAAAATTTATACAAATCTTTAGTGTCATTTTGTAACGTGTCGCTCAGTAAAAAAAGTTACGCCACAGTGACATACACGCCGCATGCTTCGCATAACATCGACTTCCACGGTACGTGGGAACTGCCGAATTTTTGTTCTTTTACTGTTTTGTTGTCCTTAGTTTGCTAGCATCTGTAATGCTCATTTATAGAGTTTTTGTAAGATTTGTTTTTCTTCTCATCTGCATTGAACTCAACGGCTTTCACAAAGGCACTGAGGTGTGCCACACCCGTTCGGGCCTTTACCCCAACCAAGAGCATTGTTCGCTGTCGGTGCCGATCATACGGGCTCTAAGAACCATAGTGAAAGCAGAGCCAGTTGAGAGATGCAGGCAACGGCTGGCAAAGTTCGCACTCCCTTTGCCAGGGGCGTTAAGCATCACCTCCTCTAGTTCACAGCATGGCCGCTGCACAGAGCAGTTTGTGAAAAACTCATTCAATTCATTCTTTTCCATTAGTTTCTGCCTGAAATGAAGGTTGTGGCTACAGAATGCGGCACCCGATCTTTCAGTATGGCTGAGAATCTAGGGGGCAAAAATTTTATTCACTGTTTCTTTCAGCAACATAAAACCGTGCATACTGGGCTCTACATGGTGTCTGGTTCATTAGTTCTGTTCAAGTTTGGTGCTATAATGGTGCCGTCAGCTATATCATTTGTGTAGTTAGTTCGGTGTGTACACCTGCAACACTGATGAATTTTTCAATGATTCTTATTAATGTATGTGTTTAAAACTTTACAGGAATCATGGGTGATGGCCCTGAGGAACAAGTTCCAACAACACAAGAAAAAAGCTACAAAACTGCTCGCAGGAAATGCTAATTCGAAAGAAATGCTGTCTGCCAAAGCAAATGCAGGCACCATCTGAAGAAGTGGCAAACAACAAATTGTGCCGTCTTTTTGTGAGTTGCTTTGAAAAATATTTCTTACATCTTCTGATGGTATCTTGGTGTAGCAGCTGCCGTACCACTGGTGCTGCGCTATTATTTAGTGATGTGTGGCAGCAGATTTCTTAAATAACTAAAGTGACAAATGCAGGAAAAATAAATTAGTTACATTGTGCAATAAAAGCTCATCAATTTGGATATCATCAGACCGAAAAAAATGACCGAATTAACAGAGTGCCATGTTATTGAAAGTATCAAGAAAACAATAAACAAATGCCTGTTACGTTAATACACTTTCATTTTCTGATAAATAAGTACATCCTGTATTTCTTTGCATAAGAGCAGTGTAAAAGCCGCATTAGTCATCCTGTGACTGCATTCACATTGTGACCATGGCACAAGACTCCAGTGTTTAATTAGCCTGAAGTGTGCTCTACACCCCTCCCTTATAACGTACCGCCGCCACCACCAACACCACCACGTATGTGACGGTACTTTTTTCTCTGATAAAATATTTGGCAACTGATTGTTTAATATCGCGACATAGCAATCAAGTTTTATGCCAGCCTGAGGACTGCGGCTGGAAGCTCTTGGCATTCAACAGCTTCTGCGTTTGAGTTTTGTGGTTTTGCGCGCGCAATAAAGTCCAAAGCTGCTGAGTGCCGAATTTGCAAGCGGAGAATACACTAAAGAATGTTACGTATCATATTCGCAGTGTCACATCGTAGCGTGCGATATTGTGAATATCACATGTAGCATTCGTAAGGGTATTGCTCCGGGGTCGAGCAATGCGAAATGTGAGTCGCACCGTGGCGTGCGCTTCGTTTCAATAAAACCGAAGTCCTTGCTCTAACATGAGTGCTGACTTTAACTCAGGCCCATTAAACGTCAATGTAGTCAGCCTGCCCAGTAAGAGCACGATTTGCACACAACTACTTCATTCACGAAAACGTGGCAGTCCACCTCGTAATGCTTCACACAAAGCCAAAAAAATGCAGCATAGACAGCTGCTTGCTGTCTGCTTCGCATGAAAGAGATTCCCGTGATGCGTGGGACCTGCTGAATTTTTGGATGAGTGATTGTCTGCATTCTTGTAGTTGCGCTGCACCATTTCATTTTATATTTCTTGCATTTCAGGACTGCAGCCATCCTACTACATATGGAGAAACCGTTGAGTCCTTGCAAATTCATAACGAAAGGCTCCCGATTAATGCAGCCTGCCACGATGAAGCAACAGGAAGGCTAAGGTTGCGAGCAACCGCACTGGACAGGCATAAAGAGCTTGGCAGCCTCACCCTGTCGAATGCTCTTTTACAGTTTCCATTTCTTGGAACTGAGGCATTGGTAAGTCCGAGCAAGACCCTTTGCTTTTTTTTGTTTGTCTGTTTTAGTGGCTCCTGTGTATCTCAGGCAGTAATTGCATTGCCATTTTTGTCACAGGATAACATGGGTTTAGGCTGCAGTGATGAAATCTGATATGAAAACTGAATGGTACTTCGGGATGAGTACTGGGTCAAACCTCAACAGTGATAAAGGATGTAGACCAGAGCACAGCAATAGACTGATACTGCAACGCATTAGTAAAAAACAGAATCATGGTTTAGGAAATAGAGTACCTAGCGTTCATCCAATCACCAAGACATGTGCTTCAGTCAGTGCAGCAATGTGGATAAGTCCAAATATTCATACAACTTCATTTGTCTTGTAAAAGTGGGATATCTTCAACTCCTTAAAATACTGGCTGATATATTTATTGGCTCTTCATGCAAGGCGAAAACAATGATGCCAAAGAAGGGATTAGGAAACTGTCATTTGAAATAAGCTAAAGTGCAGTCAAACTGGATGAAAAGGCAGCTTTCTGCAAGTAGCAGCCAAATGCACATTGTTCAAATTCGTGTTGTGCTTTACTGAAATATCCACCGTGTTCAGGTTCTCCAGTTTACTTTATTGCTATCCTCCTGTCAATAATACCAAGGATGAATCCTCATTTGGCATTAATACTGCCAACTTTGAGGATTGAATATATAATAAGCAAGGAGGAGACCAGGAGCTTGAACGTTTATTTGCAACTGTAAAAATGCAGTCAGTGAATCCAAGCGAAGCATGGTTACACGATTATGTATGATTGATAGTTAAATACAATAATTAATAGTGAAATGAAAGTATATAAAAAATGCTGATGCATGTGCGACCTGAGCCCAGTTCCTATTATTCACCTGCTTGGCGTGTACTACATGTTTATGTGGTGGATGCAGCTTCCACTTGCAGCATGTTTTCTGTCTGTGCGCTATTTTAAATGGAACGCATTTCTTCGCGAACCACAGGCACTTTGACTGTTTCATCTGCCTACCTATCTACCTACCCCCTATGTCGTGGTACTCTTGTGATCATGTCTCCTTGGTAGACACTAAAATTGGCATTGGAAGACATGAGTGTATGAAAAGTACGATTCATCGGTAATGGCAAGAAAAATGTGAGCTCATGGTTCTATGTAACATTGTCACTCATGTTACAACGTAGATGTGACTTTCATTGCAATGAAGTCCACACTGCGTTGTGATGACTGGCATATTTGAGCAATGCTTGACCGTACCTTGCCGAGTCGCAGGAGTACATATGTAATGGTTACGACGCTGTTATAAAAGTGGATCGCAGGCACTGCAACCATAATTAGCATTGCCCTGACATGATGCTTCTGCAGCGTCTTTTTCCAAAAGAGCTTGGAGCACTGGTGTCTCTGGTACTTAAATGCTGTGCAGAATGCCTGGGTTTGATTCTGGCTCAAGCCTTGAATGCCGGCACATGGTTTTCTCTTTAGCACTATCATGTTAACATTTCCAAAGTCTATTCTCACTGTCGCTAGTAAAGACAGTGTATCACCTGTGATACCACAGGCTGTGGTATGCAGGCATGTGCCACATGTTGCTGGTGGGAAGAGTTTAATGAGGTACAGTAAAAGCTCGTTAATTCAAACTTGGTTAATTCGAACTTACTGCTAATTTGAACTGACGCCCTGGTCCCGGCACAGCCCTATGTATTTCTATCGGGGAAAACTCCCGATCATTCAAACGCGTTGGTATCTACAACGGTGAATTCAAACTGGGAGCCCTCTGGCTTTCGTTCCTCTTCACAGAAATTGGCCCAGAATGATCACCCAAATTACTAATTACTTTCATCTGTAAAACAAGTGTAGTGATTGATTTGCATGTATGATTTTATGGTTGCAAATGTCGTCTGTCTGCTGCTACTGCTGTATGGGTGGCATGGCCCAGTCAGGCAGTGTTTGCCTTTAGCCGTGTCTTCTTGGACAATTTCAATATTGTTCTATAAGTAAACTAAGAAAGAAATACCTTAAATTTTGATTGTGTTAACTGTGCCATGTAAATGAATGTGTTTTGGAGCACAAATAGCTTCGTATATTTTGGCATTAAGGCTCACTGCTCACGTGAATGCAAGTCCCTGCTTGTTTCTGGCATATCACTGACTGGTCAATAAATTCTGTTGGTTGTTTGTGCATGAACTTAACTTACGAAATTACCTGCCACAAATGTGTAATATCGCCTAATTTGCGGGAACGAGTCCAGAGGTGGCTTCTCTGGATTCTCTCCACATGGTGTCTCACGATATCTTTTCAATCTAGTGCCCGCACGCTAATTCGAACTCCGCTTAGTTGGAACAGTTTTATAGTTCCCTTTGAGTTTGAATTAACGTGCTTTTACTGTATTTGACCAGTCATCACATTATTCAGGACATCAGCTGTGACATCAAAACATTTAACTGGCCAAGTTAGTGCACTTCCATCTTGAACGAATAAACAGTGCGAAAGAACAAGGACGAATGAAAGAAACGACAGACAACGGTGCTAACTCACAACTAAAAGCGTTATTCTGAAATGAACGGAATAAATTAGCAACTGGAGAAGGATTATAAACAATCATCATGCGTGCACAAGGTAACAAAAGTAACAAAAGATATCGAAGTGGCTGATTATGCATGAACATGAGGCAAACTATTCCTGAGATATGACACATCTGCCTGTGATAAGGCTACCGAAGGTTGGCTGATGCACTTGTGACCTTCCAGTGACATGTAAAAGGCTTCCATGATTTCTCGCATGTGCTGATCCCTTTGCCGATGCAAAATTTCTGTCCTATCTAAACATGTATTACAAGCACTTTTGCGACAATGAAGAGCCAAATGAGAACCTGTGCCATTTTTAGCTTCTTTTGTTTGTCCTTTTTCTTTGGTGCTGTTCATTCGTTCAAGACATCAGCTGTGAATCGTGCCTGTCATATACTCACTGTTTCATATGCTAATTTCGGTATGTGCCACGGTAAGGAGATGACCACGGGAGCGCCCTGGCATACGCGGCTTAATAGGCAGATAAACAGAAAGAAGCAGTTAAAGTGCATTTGGTTTGCTGAGAAATGCTTTGCATTTAATAGATGTTTGCCTGCTTCCTTGGCCCTCACTGGCACAGGATGACATTCCCAGAGTTAATTGAACATATATCCCAAGGAAACTAAAGGATGGCTGCTGCAGTAGATTGTGTGTGTATCTCACCTGTATCGAGTCCTTTTTTGTGCACATTCATTTTTCTTTCTCTTGCTGCACTGTGTTTGTTCTTATGGTTGTAACAAATAGACCTCAACCCTTGTTCTGTCTGGCATATCAGCTTCAATAAGTGTCATTAGCTATGCAATTACTTGGAAATATTTTGGGAACGATCTTTATCTTTTTTTTGCCAACTACTTCCAGAGTTTGAACTCTTTTTCCAAAGAAGTGTGCAAGGGCGTCCGCAGAACTTTCTGCAGGGGGGTGCATATGCAAGGGGGGGGGGCATTCAGCACTGGCAATCTTTAACAGCCGTGACATGACAGGCAAGATTAGTCAGTAGTTTGTAACGCGCGAAATTGAATGGCAAACCTCAAGGCCAGGACCTGAGTGTGCTAATCAAGCTGTGTAGCTTTCGCAACTGCATAGAAAAATATTATCTGAAATTCCAAGGCGGGGCAGCTGCCCCCCCTTGCACCCCCCTCCGGACGCCCATGGAAGTGTGGTCCATGAAATGAAGAGTGGCTTCAAGATGCTCAGTTACATTATTCTCAACTTTGGGAAAGCAGATGAAGTGGCAGAAAACTAGAAAGGATCACCCCTCATGCCTCGCTGACCTTATCAGAACAGGCAGTTCTTCTGCATAGTTCTAAGGAATATTTTTTTTGTTTGGTTCAGCATTATCGACACTAAAAGTTACATTACGCTTAACAGCATTCTTTTTTTTTCTTCAATCATAGGAACAAGCCCTGCTCACACCTTGCCTTGTGGAGAAAGAAGGACTTACTCTACACATTGACGGGGAGCCCGTTTTGAGTGTGCCATCACTCCTTGCAGGAATGGCGTGCCTGTTTGCATCGTTTTGGGTATTCCATGTGGAATACCCCAAAAAAGGCACACAAAATGCTCACATTCCTTGAGCACGCGTTCCTACACCTTTCACACATGAAGCCGAGTGTCAAAGCTCTGGAACTTATAATTTTTTTTTTAATGAGTAACATTAATTTAGTTTCACAATTGTAGTTTTGTAGTTTTCTTCAAGTACGTTGTGCAAGCTGGCATTTTGGACTTCTGTGCCTTGAGAAGAGATGAAAAAAAAAGTATGACAGACAAATGTTAATATTGCATTTTTTTGTGCAAGGTTTTTTTTTCTGAAACCTTGGCCATGTGTCGCATGTGGAATACGGCGTGCACTTGTACAACCAATGTGTACATTTTTTTATTGCAAACAAGTTCTGTGGTATCCATCCCGCACGGTTGAGGAAAGATTAAGAAAGGGAAAATAGACAACCACCTGTTTGTAGCATGAAGCCACAAGAAAATTCATGCAGCTTTCTTAGGAAAAAAAAGCTTCTTCGTTGCCGAAAAATTCGTCCTAGTTCGGGGTCCCGGACCAGGACGAATTTTTCGGCAACGAGGAAGCTTTTCTTTCGGATAAATTCATATGGATTGCCTTGTGGCTTCGTGCTACAAAGGGGTGGTTATCTGTTTTCTCTTTCTTAACCTTTCCTCCACCTTGCGGGATTCCACAGAACCCATAGCTTTTTAGTTGCTGAAAAAGTTTTCCTGGTCCGGGGTCTGGGACCCCAGAAAAGAATGAATTTTTCGGCAACTAAAAAGCTTTTCTTTCTGAGAAATCCATATGGATTTCCTTGTCGCTTCAGGCTACAATGGGTGGTTGTCTATTTCCCCTTTCTTAAAACTTTTTTTATTATTAAACCATGCCTGGCAGCATTTATAAAAATAATTTTCATTTTGTGATGTCAACAATGTGCCCATGGCCTCGCAGGTTGGCTACTTGCTCTAAAATGTTTTATCCACCATTGCAATTTTTAGATGGGCCACCCAGGTCTTGAGTATTCAGTGAGAAAGCCTAGTCACTTTTGAATGTTGTGACATCATGAGTGATAAAATGGTGACTACAGGTATCTTATTTGCATTTGTATTGTTTGTGTATGGTATATGTGGTAGCCATATATTATAGGTTATATTTAAGGTATCCATGTTTACAAGTTTGTCAGTCTTTTTGTCATGAAACAAATGTGATCAGTTGACCTGTCTCAATATATTTTTAAGGTATCCACGATTTATTTCACTGTGCTAAGTCATGGTGAACAGAATATTTGCGGCCGTGAAAATTGCTGTTAAATTTAGTTGGCAGCACAGATCTCTAGTCATGTGTGAAAGTGCTTTACACATAGTACTGCGCAATTAGCTGTTTCAGTTTATAGAAATGTCATGAATGTGTGATATAGATATCTGATAGGGCACCTTCTTTTGCATTTATATAGGCTTATCATTTACTGGCAGTTAAGGCACTGCTATACAATACCTGCATTTTGTATGTTTCTGTCCACAGAAGTGCTCACTGCCGGAAATTCTACACTAGACTTGCATTTATATGCCATTGGACATTTACCTACAATAAATATTTTTGTCAATGTTTGGTGTGAGTCTTCTCCAACGGCGCAAGCAGGAACCCTTTCGGAAGTTCTGCATCGCCACTTCTGCTGAAAAACCCCCCTCCCCCCAAAGCTTTTATTAATGTCTAAATTGTCGAGATACAGTTTTGCAAGAATGCTAGCATGGCTTCAGTTTTCGCGAGACTGTATTTTGGCAATTTAGAAATGGCATAGAAGCTCTAGAGGGAGTTATGCAGCAAAGGTTACTCCTGTTTACTACCGCAAGCACTCCCCAGAGGAGTAAACTAAAGTACCCTAAAAGCACCGAATTCACTTCCAAACTTAAGAAAAAACAAAAGAAAAACGTGCTCGCTTAATAACAAAAACTCCCATTTCCCCCCCTAGAAACGACTGCATTACGCCTTAAATGCTCCCTAATAAGAACGATAAATGCCCCCATTGTGCCTCGCAAAATATTTTATTGGTGCACAAAGGGAGTAAAACATATGCCCGACGTAAGCCCTATAAATGCCCACCTAAGGGAGTTATATGCCACCATTATTACACCGAAAAACCTCCCTAATGAGAACGACATAACCCCCTTTGTCTCTCGTGGAAATATTCTATTCAGACACAAAGGGAGTAACATTTATGCCCAACGTACACTCTATACACGCCCTCTTATGGGAGTTATTTTTTACGCCCTTTCTGAGGGCATAGAAAGATGTACAGATGGGAGTGTTCTAGAGGACAAGCCAAAAACTCCCATCTGGGCGTTTTTCTGTTTAGAGTGCAGTCTGGCGGCATTTTCCTGGAGAGGCCCCATTCCCTCTCTGGACAGGGCATAAAGCTAGAGGCAAATGAAATTTTCCAAATAAGGTTCAAGCAGTACGTGACCAGTCATAGTGTGCTAATGACCGCATGCGCGAGCATTCTAACAAGGTTCAGAAACAAGCTACAGATAGTCAGTTATCTCTTCATTGCAACAGTTGCTGTTGCCATCCATCTTTTAAGGATGCCTCTTTCTTGTCAAAATACCATGACGAGCGCGCGCGTCTCATTTCACAAGCTTATCACATCCACAATAGCGGCGAGGCACGTGTAAGCCTCCCCTCGATTTCCCTCCTTCCGAAGGAGATAGCATTTATGTCCCATTGATCGCCTTACTGCCTCTGCGAAGGCTGTCTTCATTTTTCTGTAGTTTCGTTGCGATAGTGGTGAAGTATATTTATGCTGACTGATGGAATAAATACACATTTGGTTGTTATTCAGCGCCGTGGTCTCGTGTTCTTTCCTGTCACGTCTTCTTAGCGCTGTTTTGCACTCGTAGTGAAGTCTTCTTTCTCTTGTTCTTCAAGTGCCTTGATGATGGTATAAACGCAGGCAAAACCACATATAGCATAGCCATCTGTAGCATGCGGCGCTCACACCAATCGAACGCGTGCTCTAGTTTGATAGGATACTGTTACAGGGCCACAACTGCGCGCTTCCTTTCTCTTTCGACAGTCGTCAGTCAGTGCGCTTAGATACTAATAACATGAAGGAAGAAGACAAGGTGGGGGAGCGGAGGGCTCGCAAGGCAGGAGCAGCGTGGGCTGGCCGCCCGTTGACGCCGTACTGGCCGCTGCTGTGTATCAAACGCCTGATGCTCATGAAGGGTTGATGAACTATATACACAATTTACAATTATATACACTTTGATGAAGTATATGTACAAGAAATATCTAAGAGCGTCTGATTCTACATTGTGGACACTTGCAGACGCAACGCTCCAAACGTTCTTTCAGTTTGAAAATTGCCCTCGGGACGCGCACGACTATTTGGCCCTAAAAATAGCTGTCCGACGCTAGCCTGATAGTTCATCAAAATTGTAAATTAATAAAACATTGTGTATATATGTATATATAACAACGTGTGTCACGTCTTCATATGATGGTAGAGGACTTGTACGGAAGACTGACGGGTTTTCCCAATCTTCTCCATGCCAGCTCCTCAATCATCATTCAATTCGTGGATATGGCGTGAGTTTTTGGCGATCTGTAACGTCATAATGACGCCATATGGTGACGTCATCACAGGATGATTTTTTGCAGCTCTCGTCCCCGACGCCGAAGGACGCGAAAGCCGACGGTCAAATCCAGCGTTTAATGAGGCATTTAGGGCTTCCGCCTTAATAAATAGCTTAGCCACATGTCCCGTGCATGGAGGCCTGCTTTTTCAGAAAGTACAAGTGAATCGGGTCGAGCAAGGCAAATGATGAGAAGAAATGTGAACACTAACTTATAGGCTTTATAATGAGCGATAAACGTTTTCAGCATGCTTTCCAAAGTCGCAAATCTGCAGGGAAATGAAAGGTTTGAAAGTGCATTAGGGTAAAAATTGACGCATCGTATTTCGTTGTTACCATCTCAAGACGCATTTCTCATAAAAATTAAATTAGAGGGAAACATTTTCATGGAGAACGGCTTCATAACGCTCTCCCGGCGTTTTTGTAGGTCCGACATTACCGAAGCACTTAAGTAAAACCCGCAAGGTTTGTTAGAGCAATTATTACGGGTGCGTTCTATGAGACGTAATAAATGGCTAGTATACTTTGCTCCAGCAGCGCTTCCCTTCCGCTACGGTCGTTGCAGTTCTATTCACCTTGATCATTGCGCCTTACGTGAGAACCATAGAAAGCGTCCCATAGATCCCTGGCTTGCCACTACCAGGCAACAGTCGTGTTAAAGTTCTTGCAACGCAGGGGCGGCTTACTGCTCTCCCGTAGTCGAGTACGAAGTACTCAAAATCGTTAAACACTTCTTGACTCGAAAGTGTTTTATGCCGGGGTCCACCAAAACTTTCATGATGTATTTTCGTCACGGAACCCACGACTTCTCAGTCCGCGACGATGGCAGGCGGGAATTTAGCCCACTGAGCTACCGCCGAACACATAACGGATGCTACCTGGACGCGCACTTTATCTTTCACACTTTTCTCTCACATTGCTCTTAGAAGTGTGGATGGATGCTGTGAGCGTTCCTTTACAACGGGGGGGGGGACATGTGGGCCACCAGGGTTGAAAAAAAATTTTCGTTGCCGCCGCAATTAGGTCCGGCAAAGCGCCGTTGCTACAACTGTCCCATTCAGCGCGTTTCCAATGGAAAAGTGTAATTTCTTCAACGCTTTAACACAGCGTGAGGTGGCGGCTTTAGTACAAGCCTCGCTCATAGAATCCATCCATAACGAAAATTACACCATTTTCCGCTGAGGGGGACCATGAGGCGATGCGAAGCCGGAGAACTTGCACGATTGCGTTCCGTTGGCGTTCGTTGGGCACGCTACCGACATCGGGCATGCTACTGACCTCGCGTCGTGGAACGCGAAGAGGAACGGTACGCGCGTCGTGTCTTCCCTCTAGCCTGGCCGTTAATTCTCACAGGGCGAGCGGGTGACGCGGTCGACAGGCGCTCGAGAGGGGGCAGCGTAGGAGAGGATAGAGAAGAGGAGACGCGCATGCGCTGCCGCTCATCATCTGCTGGTGTGAGCGCCGTTGGTGTGAGAGGAACGCGATCGTGCGAGTGCTCCGGCTTCGCATCGCCTCATGGTTCCATTTAGCGTCCCAAAACCAAATATATTGCTCAAGGTGTGCCTTGCGTTTTTCGTAGAAATAATTTCTTTATCATGTACATTAAGACGAAAAGTTGAAAGCTCACTAGAGTGTATCGCCCGCAAAGTATGTCTTTTAGTGTGATTTAACTCTCGTACGGCAGGGTCCTCGCGCCGTTGCCGGTCCACCTCGCCCGTTGACGATCGGGCGAGGTGGCTACATACAACTACTACTACTACACTTTAAGAAAAACATCTGGCGTTCTTTCGTTCTGCTTTTACAAAACATCTGGCGTCTTTCGTTGGTTTATTTCATCAATCAACGGCGTTTTGAACAAAATTTTTATTGTTTAATCACGCACAGGAGAAATCTCACCAGGCACTACCTTGGAGGTAAACAATGGCTGCTAATGGGAATGAGAGACAGAAGAAGTCGGCTTTTAGCTAACACTTACACTTCTACTTCTACTAACGTTTCCTACTGGAACATGCCAATGGCTGCTAATGGGGAATGAGAGACAGAAGAATTCGGCTTTTAGTTAACGCGCACGCTGCGAATTTTTTATTGTTCAACAACGCACAGGAGAAATCTCCCACCGGCACCACCTTGGAGATCAAAGCGTAAGACTTGTTACGGACTACTACGACGATGACGACTACGAGGGACGAACGGGTGCCGCCTTAAGGAGCTTCGCCCCTAATAATTACTTTCGCTCACAACCAAACACCTATTTTATGCACTAAGTGTGTACATTCCTCCTCGTATGTTTACCGAATGCTATAAATTTAGTATTTCTTTCCTAGAGCAAATAACGAGCAAAACGCGCTACCGGACGCTATTGTGAAACTAGCAGCTATAGGTGATTTTCAAGAAAAAAAGGATGGGTCAGCTACACGGTAGTGGCGCGAATACTAAGCAATCAGCGGAGCTGGTGGTGGTCTGCTCCTCCTTTCGCTCACTATCCGTTCCCATCCCTTCCTGTGCCTTACAATGCGTGGCTAAGCTATGCTTCAGGCTCTCCCCTCCTCATTTCCCTCCACACCCTCACTTCGTTTTCCCACTCTTTCATATACTGTACTTCACCTGACATTTTTTTTTATGGTTCACCCTCTCCCCTCTTCCTCTCTACACTTTAGCCTCACTTCACTCTCCCACTTTCCTACGTCATGCTACACGTCACTATAGCATGCTTTCTCTTCCTTTCTTTACTTCTTTCTCGCCCTTTCTTTGTGTCTCTCTTGTTCTTTCTATTTTTCTTTCTCTTTCTCGCTTGCTCTCCTTTTCTATCCCTTTTTTGTGTCTGGTTCGTGCTGTATTTCTCTCTCTGTGTAGTTCTTTCTCTGTCATTCTATCTTTTCGCGTTTTTCTGCCGTTTCTTTCTGTCTATTGCTCTCTTTCTCTTCATTTCCATCTCTTTCATCCTCTCTCTCTGTACTCCTTCTCTGACCCATCAAAGTTATTGCATGCCACAGCGACCAAATCAGTGCATTCTGTTTCCATTTCGTTTTCTTTCTTCCTTCCCATTCTATCTCTTATCTGTGTCTCTTTTGATTCTACTTATTTTTTCTCTGCTACGCTTTCTATCTATTTCTTCTTTTTCGTTCCTTTACTTCTCTCTCTCTCTCTCACTATATTTCTCGCTTCCTCTTTTTTTCTCTTTCGCTCTCTCTACTCCTTCTTTTTCTGTCATACTCTTTCCCAACTTTATTTCTCTTTCTGTCATTCTTCCCCTTCTCTTTGTTTATCTTTCTTTGCATGCTATATTCCGCTCTCTCCTTTGCTCATTTGCGTCCTTCTTTTTCCGACCTCAATTCTACACTATAATATCCATGGCTGTTCTACGATCTGGTAGCGTGCCTGGACAACCAAGTGGTTACGACGCTCGCCTTCGGGTCATGTGTACGAGAGTTCAAATCCCACTTCGCCAAGAAATTGGTTCGCCAAGAATATCTCTCTTTCTCTTTATTTATCTCCATTTCTATTTTCTTCTTTCTCTCTCTTTCTCCGTACTCGTTTGCTCGTCCAGCACAGTTATTCCATGCCACGCCAGACATATCGGTGCGCGTGTTCTGCGAGCGAAGCACAAGGTCAAGAGGAACACGAAGTGGAAGAGAACGCGTGCCGGGTCATGAAGATGACAAGTTTGTTCGCACTACAGGGCGCAACGAAAAGGCTAAACAACTCTTCTGTTAAAAAGTTAGAGCATATATTTCCCCCAGCCTAATTTCATGTCTGTTCTTCCTACGCGTGCCCCGCAGGGGCGTCTGCGCAAGGAGGCGTTTGGTGTGTAGCGACACCACGGGCCCGAGCTAACGGGGAATTTCGACCCCCTCCCACGCCTAGCCGTGCGTGGAATTGCCGTGTACGGCGAAAAGGGGTTCCTGTGGGTTTAGTTGACGCCGGGTGATTGGACCTCTTAAGGCCCCTCGGCAGAGACAACACACCCCTTTGGTGCCGGTTCACGTAGACGGCATCCCTGGGCCCACTCACTAGGGGAAATCCGCGGTCGCCTTTTACTATCTCCCTCTACCCACATCTCCGTCTTTCTCTCTCCATTTTAGCCTGTCCAGTGCTCTCCTTGTAACTTCCAATTTTCTTGGCGGCAAGGGTTAACCTTGTGTGGCTATCCACCCAGTTGAAAATGACAACAGGACTTGCCTTGAGACAACAGAAATTTCTGTTGTCACAACAAGATTTTTCTGTAGTTACTACACATTCCAATTGTGGGGACAGACTTCTCTGTTGTGCAGCGCATATTTTTGTTGTCTCAACAGAAGTTGTTGTGTCGAATGTGTAGTGGTACAAAAGGAAGCTGTAGTACTACGACAAATGTTTATAGTACTCTATAAAAATGTGTTGTCACAATAGGCACCCGGCTGTTACTACAGGAATGTCCCTGCAGTATGCGACAAAATTTTGTTGTACTACAGAAATGTGTTGTGCTACAACAGAAACTAGTTGTCTTAGTGTGTCTTCAATTGTGACAACAGAAGCCTTCCTCAACTAATGCGACAAAAATTTGTAGTACTACGAAAACGTTTCGTGGTACAACAGAAATTTGTTGTCTAAGCATGCATCCAATTGTGACAACAGAAGTGTGCCTTGAGTAATGAGACACACTTCTGCATTACTACATCTTTATTTGCTAGTATTTTCTGTCCTGAAACCTGATGCCTTTATACACATATATATCAACTGAAAACTGATTGTGCTGTATATCTATGAAAAGTATGCTAGTGCCCAATGTGCCAGTGCACGTGCTAGTGCACAAGACAGAGAAGCATGCAGTCATGATGAAACTGCCCCAGCCATGAATATAGTTGATAGAGCTTGTAGCTTGGGTGAGTTGGTGATTGAATATCAACATGCATGGCTGCATAGCATAAATTGAACGAAGACAGAAGTGAGGACACAACACAGTGCATGCGTTGTGTCCTCTCTTTTCGTTCATTTGTGTTGTGCAGCCATGTTGACATGAATATCCATTTTAAAGATTTATAATATGGCCATGGAACACCCTTTCCATGGTATCGTCAGGACTGAACTATACATGTAAATGAAGAGAGCAAATTAAGAATTGAATTCCAATTTCAAGAACTGAAGATTCACTTTTTGGGGTTAGCGCAGAACAGCATGTGCATATCCATGTCCTTGCCAAGATAAAAATAACAAAGAAAGTGGACAAGATAAGGTTTTGGGCTTTACATTGGGAAAACATAATGAGGCATGGTGTAGCAGGGGACTCTGGAATAATTTATACCACATCAGGAGCTTTAATGTGTACTTAAATCACATTTAAAGTGCATGCATGTTTCTTCATTTCACCCTCATTTAAGTGTGGCTATCATGGACAGATTCAAACGTGCATGCTTCATGCTAAGCAGCTAAATGCTATAGCCTCTTAGCTACCACGTTGGGTAAAAAGCACAATGAACTGAAGTCGTGTATATCTCTTTAATATCAATAATGCATCCAGCCAATACATTTTTCACAAGCACAGAAGTCCAAGATGAGTTTTTTTTCTGTGCTCCTTCAAAACAAAAGCTAAGTACACACACACCAATACGATGCTTAAGAGGACAAATAAATGTACAAGTTTGAAGGAGACATCATTATAACACCACGGACACGACCACCTTCGCATGTTAATTGCTTCTTCAGGTGGTATGAAGCAGTGGGGTAGAGCACGTGCCTGTTGAGAGAATCTGGCCTTATGACTATATACAAATGCTTCAAGGAAACTTATATAATTACTCATAAACATAGCTCGTTGCCAGATGCATCACCTTTCAAACTGTGGCAGTCAGTTTCCACAATGTAACTTTTCGTTTTCAGGTCTGCCTACTCTTATGAAGTGACTGCGTGTGTGTTTGGTGCTTCTGCTGCAGTGTTTAGATGATGCACACAAGATGCGTGCTATTTGCAACATGCAATCTGGAAAGGCTGCAAGCATGTCAAATGGCCAGTTGCCTGTTGATGAGGAACTATGTGCAAAGTGGCAGAAGAAAATTTGCCGGAAAGATTTTGGTTAATGACAAGTCTCTCCCCATTGTTGTATGCAGCAAGAATATTATTTCATGCCACTATGTTAGAGAAAAATCTGGTCCCTGGTGCAGTGTGAGAAGCATTTGGGGGGTGTCTGCACAACCTGAAATACCTCTGCCCCCTGCAAACCCTCAGCAAAGAAACTGCGTAAAGATAGAAAAGCTTGAGATTCTACTTCTTCGAGCAAGCCAGAAAACTAGAGAGAGCCAGATGGTCATGAGCCTGCCATTTCGTTTGCCCCAAAAAAGAAGGTTGAACAGATCATCACATAAACAATAACAATGCACAACGAGCCAGTTGACACATTTCATTGATAGCGAGGCTTCTGTCACAGGTTACACATTACCCTGTAGGTGGAAGGTCCGCAGCAGCTAGGCGCTGAGAGAAAAATGTTGAGCTTTTACGGTAACAACAAGCACTACACCTCACTCTTATAGAATTTCGTGGATGTTCAAAAGGGGGAAAAAAGCTGCTTTGCAGCCTCCTTGAACTGAAAGACATTGAGCGTTGCAATCCCACCCTGAAAAAATCCTCAGAGCGGATCATACGGTGCCCTATTTTGCTCAAATGCCATGACCGTGCTGAACCAAGCTGCTGACATCACCACCGCTCACTGTGGAGGTACGCCAGTCGTAGCTCATGATCATTGAAAATGAGTGGTTGAATTAAAGAAAGGCTGCTTTGACAAAGCTCCTCTCCTAAGCCGCACCAGTGCAAGCCTTCATTAAGAGTAGTTGAGCTTTCAATAAAGCCATAGTGCGTACAGATGATCGGACGTCTGACATGGTATTGGGCATCAGACAGGCAAGAAAACAATAGCCGAGCAGCACGAATGAAACTTTTGCTAACAGTGTACTGTATGCGACGAGCTTCAAGGAGTAACCATTTCGTAGAACGTGCCATATTTTGTTATTTCAGAAAAAATCCAAGCGGAAGAGACTTGTTTTCCTAGATGAATGTCGAATGTCGTCATTGAAATTGTTGAAAAATGCCGTTATTCCTCAGAGCACAGTGCTGGCCAACAAGCGGGCTGGATGCTAATGGCAGCTGATGACAAAATTGTAGTAGTGTGGCGTCTTGAAGCGATTGCGCAGGGTAAACAGCAATAGTGCACCTTGTGGCTCTCGACAGAAGCTATGCTGGCCATGCTTATGCATACCATACCTATGTTCGTGCGTTTGTATGTGTGCGTGTGTATATATACACAGGAAAAATCGAAAAACTTCGAGGAGGGCCTACCCCCCAATGCTATGCCAGTGCACATACTATACGACAGATGTCTTGTCGAAAGTCGTGTTCATGTTGCACATGTTCACAAGCATGCAGGATCTTTAGAGCCACTTAGTGAGCCATTATCTAGTGTAACGGCGAATCACTGAACACACCAAAGTTTCACTGCACCCCCATGGAAGAGGAGTTGCTCTCAAGCGAGTTCATTTTTTTTAGCTGTGAACCAAACCCTATAGCTAGGGCTCCAGCTTTATCCGAAAAAAATTCTATAAAATTCGTTGATAAAATTTTTAACAATTCGGATTTATTCGATAAACTCTGATTTCAAGGGCCAATATGACCTCGTGCTGTTCTTTATCGAAAGGGCAAGTTATAAGCGCTCATTGATACATATTCTAGTTTGACAGATTTATAGATTACCACGCCTAGCTGTATTAGGCGACGTAGGTGTGTTGTGCTCTGACTCAGCTTCCTGCATGCAGAAGCTTCACAAGGACTTGCAACTCTCCAACCCCGAATACAAGGCGCTTCACTTCAAAGATCCGTGCCACCTACTCAACAATGATCTAGAGGATGGAATCAGGGCGAGCTAGTTTAACGTAGTTCACAATTTTCCTGCCCTGTTGAAGACATCGCGGGAGCTGCGCCGTAATTAGTTTGGTCTTGTGTGCTTGGTCATGGGCATGACCATCAAGTCGCTGAAGGCCATATGTCTGTCGAGGTGCTTCTCTTTTTATGAAGCTCTAGACGATGTTTTGGACTACTGGCGCGCCATTTTGTTTTTCTTGAGGAACGATGAAGCCAAGGGAACGAAGTGTGAGAAGCTCAAGAGTCTTATTTCATCGTCTGAAGGTGTGCACGACTAGCTCGTTAAGATGAGGTTTCTGAAGACCAGTTCGTGTGCCGTGCTCTCTATCATGAAGGAACTTGAGGCAGAGAGTACCCTGGTACACCAAGTTTATCCCATACTGGGTGTTTGTTTGCACGCACTCATCAGTCAATGGCTTGATCCAACCGAGGTCTTCGCATGGGATGTCACAGGTCTGTTGGACCTCCTTGACGAGACTGACCGCTTAATGACTGTTGCAGACTTTCATGGATACTACGCTGCTGTCGCCGAAGGGTGGAGACAGACATCTGAGAGGAACGTGTGCGATCAACTACATTACAACAAAGAATCGTTTTGGTACTGTGTTCAAATTGTGAATACAAATGTGAAGCATGAGCTGCCCTGCGCGCTCGAAACCTATGCGCCTATTTTTTAATTAGTGCTCCTTGAAACTGACGACATGAGCCAGCTCCTGAGTGATTTTGCGAACTATCAGTGCTATGAAATATGTAACATTGTTGAACCCCTGTCGTTTTGGAGACTTCACAATTTCCAGTGGCCAGTGCTTTCCCGCTGTGCGTTGTGTCTTCTGGCGCTTCCTGTTTCTAGTGCTAACGTTGAAAGGGCATTTTTAAAGCTCAGAGTCATCAAATGAAAGGAGTGCGCTTCGATCACTGACAGCAACCTCGCAAAGTATGCTTGCGTGTTTTACAATAAGCTTTAAGCATAATGTTGTTATACGCACAAATACAGGTATTTTGTGTTCAAGTATTTCGCTTGTGCGTATATGTTTGTGTGCATTCAAACCTTCTAGAAAAAAAAATATCCTTCATGTGTTTTGATGTTTCAGTATTCAGATATGAATAGATTTAAGATTTTGAGGTTTCGAGAATAATACAAATCTCCGAATATCGGAGAATTGGAGATTTACGAGAAATAAACTCTGTTAAACGCCAAACTTCCGTCAAAAATATAAACTCCGATAAACACCCGCCGATTTTTAAGAAAAATAAACACCGAAAACACTGAGCTCTACAAGATATTCACTTAAGAGGGTGTTGAGGCGAGCTCGTTGGCACGGAATCATTAGAATGCAGCGCTAAAAACACAAACACACGGGGCGAGAACGAGGACGGACACTGGGAACGAGGACAGCGCCCGTGCTCGTTCTCGCCCCTTAATTGTGTTTGTGTTCTTTAAGCGCTGCATTCTAAAAGATATTCACAGTGAACATCAACACACATTCACACCACACATTTCACGATGGACGAGCCAGGCCACCGCTATGGCTGAATATCACAAAAGCAAATCCTAATCCACATTTGCACTTTCTGTATATACACACACACAAACACAAATGACATTTGCGGCTTCTCAGACGTGCGCTTTTCGTGTGATGCTCACGGGAAATACACACACACACGCACGCACGCTCCATTCATTCATAACTTCGGGCTAAGCACGAGGATCGTGCTGCACGAACACAACACAAACACGCATGACATTTGCGGCTTCGCAGACGTTGCATTTTGGTTTGATGCTTGCTGCTGCGTTCGATTTAGGAATGCAAGTGGTAGCAGGTAGTCCTCTTGGGGAATTACGCGCAACATACACAGCCACCATTCTTTCGGAACTTCGGGCTAAGCACGGGGATTATGCTGCACAAACAAAACAACGGCGCACCGTACGAAGACAGCTGTAACAATCATCGTACAATCGCGTATGCAACGACTACGCTACGAACAGCTGTTGCCCCGTCAACATAGTGCTGTCCTTAAAGTGACGGCGGTGACGGGCCTCCTCACCTAGTTTTATAATTACTTCGGTTACTTGTGCCTATAAATTACAAACCACTCGTGCTATTCGCTCCTGTTGATGAAAAGTTAACAGTATAATGATGATTTAAACAACTACATTAAAAACAATTTGTCATGTTTGCGGCTGTTATTTTTAACAAGCGGTAGGTAGCGCTGCGCTTCTTTCTTTTTTTTTTTTCCCGCGCCCCATGGAGAAAAAAAATGGCTCCACACTTTTGTGTTTCTTCACGCAGCAACGTGATCGGCGTGTTTTCGATGATCTCGACGCTCAGCAAGATCCATTGTGCAGTGTTAAGTTCAGAAATGTTTTCCTCATCGTATGCAGCAGTGAATTCTCTTGTGCGCTTTGTCGTTTCCGCCCGCTGGATATCGACGATTTTGACAAAGAACTCTACGAAGTCTTGCGGGCTGGCGAGGAAAACGGCAGCACCCACTTACTGCACATGAGCCGTGAGTATTGCAGCATTACTTCACTTGTTTGTAAGCACCCCGTTAAGACAAAATTGTCCGCCGACTGCAGAAACTGAGGAAGGGATGGAGGAGGCGTGAGTCGAACAACCGACGTGTGCAGCGGAAACTTGGCGATGCTCAAATGGGACCAGGATCACGAAAAAGTGAGCTACGCCTGTATGCTTTCTTCTTTAATGTAACGGAAAGCTTCATTGTGCGTTTTCGTTCCGAGTGGAGTGAGCCTTGGCGATACGCATAATGAAAATAAAGTAAAATGGTGTGCTGAAGAGATATCCGAGTTCGTAAGCATCATTCAGCAGCATTGCGAGATGCTTTCGCAATTAACCCCGCATTTTTTAGTCTTCTAATGATCGACAGCAGCATGTTCTCGTATCTTTCCTTTTTCTTTTTTTAGAGGAGCAGATAAGTTGTGCAACAATTCTGCTATGATACACACCCAACGAGCGTTCGGCTCCGCGCGCTACAACCCGCTGGTCACTTCACTGAAGCAGTACGAACAGCCTGTTGCGTTCACTTTGTTTATTTACATTTCTGAGACTATGCTGATAATTGTATCATACCGTCACGTTTTTACCATTGCACATGTGAGGGTTTCACTCATTCACGCCATGATTATGTAAAGTGAAAGCTAATTGATTGCAATGATAAGGCCTGTCTTGAAGGCATGATTTCGATGCTGCATGTCAGCCTCTGGCACGAGTGTAGGCTTTTGCACCTTCCTAGATCAAGTGCGTTACTAGGACAGTGACCTTGAAGTGCAGGTTAAACGCCTAACGAGATTATGCCAGAATTGATCAATTCCTTTGCCTCTTGAAATGTATGCACCAGCTATAGTTGCATTTGTTTGCACTATGAGGGAGTATCGCACTGCTTCTGCAACGTTGTGACTAGCTCAGTACCTTTGTTTTGTGTCATTTTGAGGTAATGGTCATAGTGAATAAATTTTCCTTTCCTGCTAAGTTTTTCTTATCCTGTTTTGTGTTGAGAGGCTTTCACGCAGTGTCAATTCTTGCGGCAGTTGCTTAATTTTCATTTTACAGTTGCCTCCGATTAACTTATGCCTGGGTGGTGCTCTGAAAAAGTCCTGCCCTGATGCCTTGAAGCGTAGTTTTGACGCGCAAGTAGGCCAGCTCGAAAAGGCCGATTACCCTAATACATTGCTCTCTGCTGTCGCCGAAAGGCTACTGAAGGAGGTTCGGCGAGGAGACGATTGCAAAGAGCATGGAAACACCAACGAAAAGCGCGTCGTTGGTGTTTTCTTCGTTTTCTTTTTATTTGCACCTCATTTAAATGTGATTCACACCAATTGTGCCTTTGAACTGACTGCTGCTTCGGTATCTTATGTTCGTCTCTTCAGCAGAGCTGAACTTTGTCGCAGAAATTCCATTCCCTACTGAGCGCACGACATCCGTGGGTCGTATTTCAGCCGCGTTTCTTAGATGCATGCGGCATAAGCATTGTGAATGGTGAGTGTACCGCTTCCTTGTCATAATTTACATGAAGAGCCTGTACAACGAAAAGTGAAAGCAGCAAAAATCTAAAACGACAGTGCTGCTCTGCAGTACTTTGCTCAAGGCATCACATGAAGCGTGGATGGTGAGAGAGCATGTGGGGGTATCTCATTGATTGCATGCCTTTTAAAAAGGTTCTAGCTTGAAATGAAGGCAAGGAGACAATATTACTGCTCCTCCGAGGGTGGCCGACATGGTGAAAGAAAGACGTTGAAGCGAGGTTGCTTGTGCTTCTGCATCTGAGGCTTCCACCTGTGAATTTAAGGCTCAATAATTTTGAAGCACTTTCATTTGTTGGTTTACTAATTGACTAGGAAGTTATCATATGCCTCCGTCTTCAAGAAATGTGCTTGTTTTTTAGTGATTAGAATAGTGATTTAGAACTGCCAAGCAAAATGAAGTTGTCTTCGATAACGCTTCTCCTCATGTTTCTGATGCGAAAACATGCACATCCCTTGAGAAAGAAGGCATGAGACATAATTCGTAAACCAAGAAATTAAAGCACTTTAGAATAAATAATGATTAGCTACGCAGATGAAGCTTCAGCTTACAAAGCAGCGGCACGCCCACTTCGACATCTTTCTTCCATCAACTCGGCCATCCTCGATAAACAATACTATCGTCTTCTTGCCACCGTTTCAAGCTAGAACCTTCTTAAAGCTACACAGTCAAACATTATTCCCCCATGTGCACTCTCACCATCCACGCTGCATGCGATGCCTTTATCACAGTAATCGTAGGGTGGCGCCATCCTTTGAGATATTCACCACTTTCTCTCCATTAATTATACAGGCTATCCGTGTAAAGTATGACAAAGACACAGTATACTCGTCATTCTCAATGCTTGCTACATGGTTCCAAGGGATGCGGCCTAAAGATAACCCATGGATGCTGTGTGCTCATGCTCAGTTGGGGATGCGATCCCCAAAACAATTCGTCACTGCCGAAGAACAGAGCATGACATACCTAAGCAGCAGTCGACTGTGATACACAATTGCGAAAGTCACAATTAAGCGAGCTGCGTATAAAAATAGAAGTGTATCACCAGTGTTTAGGTACTTATATTATATAATTATATATTTCAAAGTGAACCATCTGAAACTTTGTTGGCGGCACTTCAAAAAGCCGAAGCATGTAAAAACGTGAAAAACACAAAGCAGCATAAGATCTTAGCACCCAAGTGGCTGCCGCCTCTTTCCATGGTCCCAAAGAAGTGTGCGGCACAGTGAAGTGGACTTATGGTCCAGCGTCCAGGGACATGGTGGACGCTCAATATAAAACTAGCTTATCTTGCCTAAAACAAATCACTTCGATTAAACGATCACAAATGAATCTTGCTGGTTATACCCTTTCAAATGAGTGCAAGCATGCATTTTTACTTGGATGGCTTCACCAATCTGCATGTGCCTGAACATGAGTCATTCCACACATTTTTGAGGCCCGTGTACTTAGATTTAGGTGCACGTTGAAGAACGCTCAGGTGGTCAAAATTTCAGGAGCCCTCCACTACGGCATCTCTCGTAATCATATTGTGGTTTTGGGATGTTAAACACCATCAATTATTCCACACATTTTTGTATGTCTCCGCTTGTTTGTCTTCAAAACTACTGTGTCGTCAGCCTCTATACTTTTTTGTGTTTATAGACTTTGTTGAGTTTTAAAAAAATTGTCGTAATAGACGCAGAATTGCCGCATTGCTTCACCACAAAGCACATTGTGAGGAGAGTAGTGCATCCTAAGGGGAGCGAATAAGAAAGTGCCATTGCTTTTCTAGCAAATAGCCGAGATCTGAAGGGCCCCTAAACCACCCAGACGTCCAAATTTAGTTGTGGTGGGGAAGTTGTGCACGAGTCTACAACGAACACGTAGTTATAAAAATTTTTCTAAACGATGCTGTAGTAGCAGAGTTAGACGTGTTTGATGATCGAAACGCGGCTACCAATCCTTTCGCTCTTTCCTTCGCTACCCTCCGCTCGTCGGCTGGTCTCCTATCCCAAAGCCGCCTTGCCCTCCTTGCCGAACGCCCCTTCCAGTCTCACTTGACATACCATCATAGCTGACGCACTCTTCAAAACAGCATGCACTTCCAGTCCGTTGCCGCAACCGCGACTCCGTCAGCTCCGTGCTTCTCGGCTAACTGCTGTTGTTGCCGTGCCGGCCCGTGCTCCTACGAATCATGCCGGTATGGACCCTGTGTTGCGCGCGCACGCCTTCAAGGGATCGCCAACGTGGTAGAAAACCGGAGCCAAACTCCTGCAGCAGGCGTGGGTCGTAATGGTAGTCTTCAGCAGCGAAGTGGCGCCCACAAACACGTACAACACTGTTGCGCTTTGATTGTGCTGTAACTCCGATGCGCTCAAGCCAGGCATTTCGCAAGGTGACATCACGAGGTAACACGTGTCGCATCTTTTCGTTTTTCCAGTCGGCGCTTTTCCAGCCAAGTGCCGCACACCAATGCGTGAAAGCCATCGCAAAACACTGTCGGATTCAGTCCGCGCAGCTTATCAGCCAGCTAGGCGTGACTGTGCCTGTACGCTAGCGATTTGGCAGTTGCATTACTGGCTGCAGTTGCCGATTCGCAAGCGCGCGCACGCCGGCAACACGACGGAAGGAACAGCAAAGCGCGGGCAGCTGCTTGCAGACTAACCGGAAGTCGTAGGTTCTTGTTCGACCAATCACAGCATCGCCTGCATAGCGCATCACAGATTGAACACACGACGTCACACACGTCACTAGGCAAACCGGAAGGGCCCGGAGAGGTGAAGAAATTGTTTCTTGGGAATTTGTGGTGCACCCGCAGCTTGTAGCGCTGCCATGTGTGGCATCGTTGATCATGACGGCATTCTGCACACGATGCGCGTGTTTACTTGAAACGTTTGAAAAGATATCGGAGGGTGGTTTAGGGGCCCTTTAAGGCGTTCAGTGTAGTATTGTATTGTTGACAGATTTCCCAGCAACGTATGTTTTGCCCACCTCAGCAACATTCAAATCACTGCTAAGGACAAAAATGGACAGATGTTCAGCAGAGTGTGCACAGTAAATGTGCCTTTACATTTATCTTTGTGCTGGTGCAATAGTTACAGACAATATTTCACCTAACAAACACCAACAATTTAAAAAAAAGTGCTTAACCACAACTCAATGAAACCGACAACATATGGTTTGCCATCATCTGGTGTTCGTTGGGTGCTCGGTTGCGTGGTTGCGCATCCAAGTCTACTCTCTTGTTTTATAGCGATACTTGCAAACATTAGCAAGGCTTTCGCTGCCTCGAAGTTTGCAATGGTGAATGCTAATGCATTAAGTGGTAGGTCTACAGTGTTTGTCAATTCAGCAAGAATATTGTTACACTGCTGTAATACGCATCTGCCGCAGCTTTTTGGTAATGTTTGGCTTTTATGGCTGTAGCATTTTCATTTAACAGTGCATATGGTTGGCATCTATGGGTCATCGGGGGTCATTGGGCTCACCAATCCTGGTTAGGCATTCCAGAGTGCATAGCACCAACTGTAGGAAGCCTAGCATCTTTTTGATTTCTATGTCTGTAGTGTGCTTCGCCAATAATCGATGTACATACCTGTTTCTTAAGTTCATGCATATAATTGAACCTTTTCACTGATCAAACCATGCACTGCCGTGTACTTCTGCATTTCAGCCGACAGCACCAAAATGCAATAGCCTATGCACTTTCTGTGCTGAGACACCTTGAAACAGACAAAATGCCCCTTGGGACATTAATAATGTGCTGCTCTTGTGTGTTGTGAGGGACCTATATAATTTCCTGGTTTACATTTTAATGTTTGTTGAGAATGCCACCGAGCAAGGAGAGACTGCAGTGGTGGGGAAATGAGGGGTTGTTACCTGTAATATAATTTGGGATTATTTGACACCCGTGCCCTTCCACTCAATTGGTATGATGTACCTTTTATGTGCATATTTTTTTTTTCGTCGAAGATAAGACTTGTGCTTGCTTCTTATATTCGCAGACACCTTTACCTCGAGGCGAAAAAGTGTCCCCTGCAGGACCTCCAGAAGAAACACCAGTCCCCGCAACGGTACCTTGCACAAGAATGTGCCAACCTGCACTATTAATCCAGCTAGGTTTTCATGGACATTTTCATTAATTTTATTGCCCTTGAAGTTATTAAAGTGCTAATTTGTTTTAAAAATGAGTACGTGTCAACTTCACTTAAGAGGTTCCATGTAAATGTGCATGGGAAAGTGTGCGGATGTGTGCATTTTTAAAATCCAGTTGCTACCCTCAGCCCTGCATAGATAAACTTATTGCTAGTGAAGCTGCAAGAAATTTCTTTTCATTTGTTTTGCTCTATTACGTCCAAATACAGTACTTAGAACATCTTTTTTTTAGTTATTGATCCTGAGGCCATTGACTACCTCAGTGTAGCTTGAGGCATTAAGGGTCTGTTGCAAAATTCATTAAGTTTGTTGGTAAATTACCCTTAGTTGTCAGCTGCAGTGCTGTCACTCCAGATTTCTTAGTACGCAGTGTTAATTTATCAGGATTGGACTGGTTTGTCCGATTTCAAAAGCTCATTTTTGCATTGCCTACCACAAAGGAATAAATTTTTTATTAGTAAAAAGTAAGACAAACTTGCAAAGCTTTCGCTTGCCCTGCCGGGGAACTGAATTTTATTACTGCGTACTACATGAACAGGTTATGATCTTGGAGTAGTTAAGGGCCACAAGGCTCTAGCACCCTAAATGCGACTGGACCATGCAACAGACAACTGGATGACGTGACACAGAACTGGATAATGTGACAGGCAACTGGACAGCACGACAGATTAGTGGACCACGCGACAGACAACTGGACTGCACGACATACCAGGGGACAGACAATAGACTACAGGACAGACAATAGACTACAGGACAGACAATTGACTATAGAACAGACAATTCACTACAGGACAGACAATTCACTACAGGACAGACAATTCACTGCAGGACAGACAATTCACTACAGGACAGACAATTCACTACAGGACAGACAATTCAATACAGGACAGACAATTCGCTACGGGACAGACAATTCACTACAGGACAGACAATAGACTACAGCGTCCCAAAATACGAAAGACAACAGAATTTCTGTCGTACTATTCTGTTGTGATTTTCGACTGGGCAACCTAGGGTAAACCATATTGGGTTATAGTAGCCGCGTACTGCTGGCGTTGCGCAGACTTGTCCATATGTTGTAGTGTGGTAGAAGAGTAAAACAACAACCAGGCGTCACACAAACGCGAATTGTGTAACCGGGCCGCACACGATGAAAATTGCGCAACGAGTGGGTTGTTGAGTGCTTCCGACCCATTACAAAGGCCTCTACGATAATGCTTCATCGTCATCAGCCGCAGCATCAACAAAGTGCACATAATGCCTTACAGGCGGTTAGCGAGTACCATGGTTCTCCGCAGAATGACGAAAAATTGCATAGTGGCTGCTTCCCTACTTCACAAAATTTATGATTTATAGCAAAGTGGGTTCCTGGCAAGTGCACTTCCATTGGTTGCCAAGGAAGCCATAAGGCTCCCATGATCCATTTCTTCAGGCTCTCAATAAAGTTAATTCCTTGTCTCTCTCGCTCTCCGTTTCTCCGGTTAAGGTATGTTATAAAGCGTGGTTAATAACGACCGGGCGTCACACAATGTGAATTACGTAACTAGTGGGTCGATTAAAGCTTCCAACCCATTACAAAGGGCTTAGCCATAATTCTTCATCGTCATCAACCACCGCAATAACAAAGTGCACATAATGCCTCACAGATGGTACCTCGCTTCTCCGCAGAATAAAATAACGAATAATGTCGTGGTGGGCGCTTCCCAACATCCCAAAAATTATGATTTGTGGCGTAGTGGGTGCTTTGCTAACGTACTTGTATTACTAGCCACAATAGAGTTTATAACGGGCTCTAGAAATACCGCTCTTGCAGCTTTCGCTGTGACTGTGCTGCGCTTTCCGCGCAGGCATGGCGTTTTTTTGTTTGTCCGCATGCTTTTGCATGTTGTCGCCGTACAGAAGAATAAAATAAGATCGGCTGGTAGTGTGGCAGCACCTGTCGGAGCAGATATCAACCACTCCACGAGCTTCGTCTTTGTTGACAGATGGCGTGCTGCCGGGCACAGTGGGCCTCCGAAATTGCGCTCAATATCGGAGGCCGCGACTGGGTGAAGCTCAAATCGTTGAGTGCGCTCATGAGAGCGCAGCCATTGCAGGTGATGCCAGCGAGTCTGTGAGTTGAGGGTGCAAGGCAGTGGTGAGAAAGAGGGTATAGATATAATTGTCCGTAGCGGCCTTGGTGCACGGTGAGTCGCTTAATTTCTGGTGCGAATGATTTGGGGATGCTCTTGCCTAAACGCTGACAAAACTTCAAAAAACTGTTTCAGGGTCCCTTTAAAATACCGCTTAATATGTTACAAATGTTCCGAAGGCAAGACTGCGGGCCTCTTTCTAATGTCCTCACCACTACTACGCTCGTGCATGCCTCACCAGACTGAAGAAAACCCCTTGAAGAATGTCCCTAGTGTTGAAAGTAGCAGAAAACGACCGCCGCATGTGGGGCATACGTATCATCATCATGGGAATGGGGTGTTCCATTGAAGGGGAAGAACACGGGGCAGTCATGGCGGTTGGTCTAATTTCTTTAAAAATGGTGCCGTGAAACCCGCGACCATGACTCCGGCTGGAACTGAGACCGCTAGGAGCACCCATGGACATAAGTGACTGCAGGCGTCGTCTGGAGGTTCGCGAGACGGGAGCCCTCACGTCTACTTCGGCTCCGTACTGACTCGCCCTTCGCGACGACGGGCTCAGGTTTGCAAGGTTTGGATGTGCACATAGAGAGGAACATCTCGACAGCCCTGCACTCCGCCCAGTGAAAGGTGCAGTCATGGCGGTCGGTCTAATTTCTTCAAACCTAGTGCAAGGGAGCGTATCCAAGACGCTAGACGTGTTTTCACAACGGTGAGTGAGTGTAATGGAGCTGCCGTCTTTCTATTCACACTGACTGTCACGATTGGCACGAGCCAATTTCTCGTGAAAATTTATTGCTGAGATCGCTTAACTAATAATTAATCAATACTATCGCCACGCCCACTTCTTCTTTATTTTGATGTATTCGGGATTGACCAGCAATGACGGCCAGCAACGCTCGACGCTGACCGCACGGCAGTGTTCGAGAAGCTTCGCGATTGTAGTAGTTCACTTTGTTAAGATTGCGCGCAAGTCGCGAACAGCCTAGATTATTCTAGAGCTTGCGCGACCACCAGTGATAAGACTGGAAAGTTCGATGCGTGATGCATAAAAGACGGCGCGCCACAGCCATGATCTGTTTTTCGACGGCCAAGGAAGTTATCAGTGTACAGTGTGTATCGCTGTAGTTTGACTTTCCGTTTACCGGCCACAAGTCAGCCGAATAAAGAGTTTCTTCTTGGACACGCCGCCATCTTCCTTCTTCCCCGTCACGACCCCGTGACAATAATAATAATAATAAATAATTAAGGAATTATTAATTTGATACCGGGGTCGTATATTACAAGAAAAACAAGGGGCGATGGTTTCACAATCTTCGGATTCCTCCTACAGCACTACTTATCATCTTCAACTTCTCAGCCCGTCTTTCAACAACTGAAACACTTGCCCTAATATCATTAAAATCAATATCTCAAAGTTTCTCTTGTAAAGATATCGAAGTACCAAACTGCACCAGAAATTTTGAATAATGACTGCCTTTTTAGGAAATTTGCTCGAACAAGTTGAATCACGAAAGCTCCTAAATTTTGAAGCATTTCTTAGCGAACCTCAGGCACTTTGGGCGTTTCTATCTATCTATCTATCTATCTATCTATCTATCTATCTATCTATCTATCTATCTATCTATCTATCTATCTATCTATCTATCTATCTATCTATCTATCTATCTATCTATCTATCTATCTATCTATCTAGCCGCCTACGTCTGGGCGCTCTCCTGGTCGTCTCCATAGGTTCTAATATACCAAAATTCGCACAGCGTAGGATGAATGTATGACGAACACGATTCACTGGTTATGACATGAATTACGCAAAATGCCTGTCGCGTACGTCACGAAACCCTTTCTCTCAGTCACGTGTGGCACATACCCGCATACCAGAGTTCATGTTTGCGGGTATGTGACACAGGTGACACCAGAGTCTCAATCAACGCAGTAACCGCGAACATACACATTGACACGGAAAGAAAGTGATAATAATAGTAATTGTTGGGGTTCGACGTCTGAAAACCACGATATGATCATGAGAGACGCCATAGTGAAGGGCTCCGGAAATTTTGACCATCTGGTATTCTTTAACGTGCACTTACATGACACAGCACACGGGCCTCTAGCATTTCGCCTCCATCGAAATGCGACCGCCGCAGGCGGGATCGAATCCGCGACCTTCGGGTCAGCAGCCGAGTGCCGCAACCACTACACCACAGGGGCTGACGCAAGGAAAGTTAGGGGGCTGAAGACAGAGCACCCCTGGAAGACGCTGGGCTACCATCCACTCGTCCACGTGGTCTGCAACGTCGATCACGTGAATTATGCACAAACCGGGGTCAATGCATCCTGCAATAATTGCCGAGAGGACCATGTCCCTCATGATTACCGGTGACTTCAGCACTGATTTATCTAAACCCAACAACGCCTGGCTCTTAGACGGCATGAAAGACGGCTTGGATCTGGACAGGGCATCACAAGACCTCCGTACCCCGTCTAGGACAGGAGGCATCGTAGATCATTTCTTCGTAAGAGCCATCCGAGGTTTCCCCCATCTCTACTATACCTCGCATTTCACTACACTTATACCGTTCATAGCCGCGATCACTAACGGATTCGATAACAAGTCCTGTCCAGCTGCTGGTGCTTCCTGATCACGGCGGTGGTGACCTTATTCAATAACTGTCAATAACTCCTTCCATACATGCACACGGGTTCGTGAAACGTGCGCGCGTTCTCCGTCATAACGGACAAGTATAAGCATGGCAAATGTAACGCAACTGTAACAACTGCAACTGTGACTGTAACGTACGTGTAGTGCGCCTGCTCATGTCACTCGGCTATGTATATATCTAAATAAATTTTTCTGAATAAAGCTTAGTTGCGAGTAGCGCCTGTCCTGTGCATCTGTGTTCCGTCATTGTCCTATTCGAATTGGCGCTTTCCAGTATTGAAGAACATAAGCACTACATGTCAGCTTACTGCGTATGCTCTCGGTAACACCTATGTTGCTGTTGCCATCGTTAAGCAACTGTAAACAGCTGGTTATATAGCACATGTGCGACTCTTCAAAATATGTGTGTGCGTATACCATTTGCACATTTCTCTAGCGTCATTCCTTAACGTTTCGCTCAATGTGAAAAATTGCGACACCGTCACCTTCCTGCGCATGCTTCGCATAACATCGATTCGCACGGCACGTGGGAACTGCCGATTTTTTTCCAGTACATCCGGCGTGCTGTATTGAATTCGCAACCTGGCGTTGCATGCGTGTGTACGGATGAGTCTTCCACATTTATGTTCGTGCCTATGGGGTAGTATGATTCCTTTCAATATGTAAACATTCTATTAAAGTAGGGTAGCGACGCGCTTACGTCTGCTCTGCTGCATGTGTCGTTGACACTTATTAAATATATTTATTTAACCACCTGCAACGGACACTCTTATTCTATACCCGCGGACAACTTTTCTTGGCATTGAAGCGAAGGCTACAGAGCCACAATGCACGTATCCTACCGCTAATGAATGTAGTCCCACAATTGCGTCCGTATTTTCTGCGTGAGATATATGAAATGCTCCTTCATTTTCTACATGTAGCCTTTTGTGACGTAAAGCAGCGCACACAAGCGAGATATCTGCATTTCTTTTACTTTACACGTTGTGACTGCGTTTTTGCGTGCCTGAAAAAGTCGCGCCTTTTACCCGTACCTTAGACGCTAAGCAGCGTTTGCGTCGAAGTGCAACGCTAGCTATCACACTCCACGGCGTTACGAGACGCACGCCAAGCCGGACTACTTCGCGTAGCAGTACATGTGCAGACGCTCCGCCCCCGTAGCTTTCCCTTCTGTGCCAAGAAAAGTTGTCGGCGAGTATAAACGCGTGTGGAGTCCGCCCCTTGCTGTAATCCGTCGCTCAGTGCAAGAAAAATGAAGAAATGCTTACTTTTTCTGGCACCTAGTAAGACACTTTGCTAAGAGATGCAACGCTTTCCCGGAAAGGTTATTCATGCATCATCGCCGTCGCGTTTTATACAAATATCAACGGCGTAGTTAGCAGGAAGCCGCATGACTGAGTTGAGAAACTGTGGCGGTAGAACAGGATAAGGATGAAGAATAGTGTTTCTAACTCAGTGGCTCCATTTGCAGTCGTGGCCCACCTTTCTCCTTTACCGAGCCTTAGATAGGCCTATTGTTAAGGACAGCTGCACGCAGCGGTCCGGCAGTAGAGTACATAGTACTGTAAAGCATTCGCACTTTGTTCTAAACACAGTCTTAGTGGCCGAACACTGTAAGTGTAAGGACAGTTGCATACAGAACTCGCATAATACCGGATAGGATGCTGTAAAAGTTTGACCAAGAGATGGGCAAAGCGGCTCACTTCAGTGAGTGGCTCCGAGCGGCACTGCTCACTTAAATGAACCGGCTCAATTTAACGGCTCACCAGGTCACGGCTCACTTGATAACAGAAGGGACAGGAGGCAAGAGGGAGGACACTGACCACTACTTCCCTCCTCCTCCTGGAATTTAGAATACTTTTTCTATGCAGGCAGCTTGATAGAAACGGTGCCTGCGCTGATCGCTGCTGAATGCCTCCTACTCGCCTATGCACCCCTCTGAAAAACGTTCTGCAGACGCACTTGAACGCCACGTGTTTCCGCGAGCCTCGACAAGCCAATCTGTTACACAACCCGTCTCGCGTTTCGGGTTTTGAAACCCGGACACGTTCATGGCCGATTCTGCGGGGACCGGCAGAGTGACGCGCCATCTGGAAGCAGTGATACAAAACACAAGACTGCAGTAATACAAACACAAGACAGCTCTTCTCGCAAGCTTCTCAACGCCGCTCAATGCTCGCGTTGTTACCAGCATTTTATTTCTTAGTTTATTTTTGGTCAACAAATGACGAGACATTAAGAAAAAAAATTAGGCAGATTCCACGTATCGTGGGAATCGATGTTATGCGAAGCATGCGCAGGAAGGCAACTGTGGCGCAATTTTTCACAATGAGCGAAACTTTACATAATGACGCTAGAGAAATGTGGACATGTTATACGCACACACATATTTTGAAGAGTCGCACATGTATTACGTAACCAGTTGTTTACAGTTGCTTAACGATGCCAACAGAAATACAGGTGTTACCAACACCAAACGCAGTAAACTGATGTGTAATGCTTATATTCTTCAATACTGGATAGCGCGAACCCGAATAGGACAATGAAGAAATGCAGATGCACAGTACAGGCGCTACTCGCTACTAATCTTTATTCAGAAATGTTTCATTAGATATATATGCAGCCGAGTGGCACGTGGATAGTTGCGTTACAGTTGTTATGCTTGTACTTATCCGTTATGACGGAGAACGCACGCACGTTTCACGAACCCGTGTACATGTGTGGAAGGGGTCCTTGGCAGTTCTTCAATAAGGTCATCACCACAGTGATCAGTGAGCAGAGGCAGCTGGACAGGACTTGTTATCGGATCTGTTCGTGATCGCGGCTATGAACGGCATACGTGAAGTGTGAGGTATAGTAGAGCTGGTGGAAACCGCGGATGGCTTTTACGAAGAAATGTTCTATGATGCCTTCTGTCCTGAACGTGGCACCGATGTCTTGTGATGCCCTGTCCTCATCCAAGCCGTCTGTCATGCCGTCTAAGAACCAGGCGTTGTTGGCTTTTGATAAATGAAATGAAGTCACCGGTAATCATGAGGGACATCCTCCTTTCGGTAGTGTTATTGTAGGAAGCATTGACTCCAGGTTTTGCGTAATCCACGTGGTCGACATTGGAGACCACGTGGACGAATGGATGATAGCCCAGCGTCTTCCAGAGGTGCTCTGTCTTCAGCTCCTTAACTTTCCTTGCGTTGGCGGCTGTGGTGTAGTGGTTACAGTGCTCGGCTGCTGACCCGAAGGTCGCGGGTTCGATTCCGTCCGCGATGGTCGCATTTCGATATAGGCGAAACGCTAGAGGCCCGTGTGCTGTGCGATGTCAGTGCACGTTTAAGAACCCCAGATGGTCGAAATTTCCGGAGCCCTTCACTATGGCGTCTCTCGTATTCATATCATGGTTTCGGGACGTAAAACTCCAATGATTATTATCACTTTCCTTCCGTGTCAATCTGTATGTTCACGGTTACTGCGTTGATTGATACTCGATCTGTTATCACCTGTGGCACATACCCTGTGGCACATACCCGCATAACATGAACTCTGTTATGCGGGTATGAGCCACACGTGGCTGAGGGAAATGGTTTCATGACGTAAGCGTCAGGTGTTTAGCGATATTCATGTAATAACCAATGAATCGTGTTCGTCATACACTCATTCTATGCTCTGCAAATTTTGGTATATTACGCCCTATGGAGACGACGGGGAGAGCGTCTAGACGTAGGCGGCTAGATAGATAGATAGATAGATAGATACGTAGAGAGAAACGCCCAAAGTGCCTGAGGTTCGCTAAGAAATGCTTCGCATATAAAACCGTATGATTTCGGCCAATCACGTGTTTGGATTTTCGCAACTCGTATAATAGTAGAACACTGCGGCTGAAGCCCATAGACACTAGCACCAGATTTCCCTCTAGGCATAGGCGTGCGCAAGGGGGGGCGCCCCCCCCCCTCTATTCACCTAAGAGGGGGGTGGTGGGGCGCATGGTCAGCCCCACACATTGACATAATAGGGAGGGGGTGCTGCGACTCGGGGGGGGGGGAAGGTTTCAATCCCGGGCTCCCAGCCGCGAGGGGCGCATTTCGATGTAGGCGAAATGGTAGAGCCCCGTTTACTGTGTGATGTCAGTGCGCGTTTAATGAACACCACATGGTCAAAATCTCCGCACCCCTCCACTACGGCGTCCCTCATAATCATGCCGTGGTTTTGGGATGTAAAGCCCCAGATAGTAAATATAGTGCGTCGTTAGGAAACTATGATTCTCTCCACACTGTTAGCCGGCCATTTAATATTGCTTAGTCGTCAACTTTGGTCGATCAAGATAAGAACAACGGTTACTGCACATTTTCTTTCGAATTTATTCACTTGTTCACATACCCACGCTAATTATAATTAAGCGGGCTGCAACGCCATGCAGAATGAACGCCAAGTACAATAAAAAAACGCAATACAAAATGACATGAAATGCAACACAAAATGCCAAGTACAACACAATGAAATACAATTCAAAATGTACTGAAATGCAAAACAAAATTTCAAGCACAATATAAAACACTGCAACAAATTTTGCGAGATCCACAAGACATATGGGCAGTGAAAACACTACATTAAATGCACGTTATGGGTATTAAACAGCGTTTTGCTGACTTTATCAGAATTCAGACGGCTCCTATTTTCGGTACAAATTTGGCCTGCTTTAGAAAATATTAGTTCACACGGAACACTTGTCGTGTGTATATATAACTTTTTAAAGCGATCGCATACACGTTAGGGTATATGAACTTCCTACTTTCCCACAACTCCAGTGAATCTTTACTCGATTTAAGTAAGACTCCCTGAGATGCTTATCTTTCTCAACTACGGCCTGAGCTGTAGGGTCTGCGTTTTCCTTGCAATGGGCTCAAACTGGCGTCAAACTCATCCCATATTGAGGAGGTCTCAATAGGCGTCTCCTCGGACTCATTGCTTGGTCCAGGCTCCGTACTCTCGATCGCCGCTTTCACCCTAAAAACAAGCGTCTTCTGTGCCGACCTAAACTTCGCGTCATCCCCAAAGCCCTGCGATTAAAACCGTGGGTCCAAAATTATTGCCTGCGAAATTAACTCGTATTCTCGGTCACTTAATCGCCGTGTCAGACCGGCTATGAGTTTGTTTGCAATAATTTCAACGGTCTCGGGGGCGTGTCTTGTAGTTTCAAGATACTGTCGTACTTTCCTCGTCATTATTCTGGCGAGAACGGTCGTTTTAGACAAGGATACATTTGCTTCAGCAGAAATTTCCTTTGTTACATCATTAAATTTCTGTTCATTCTAGATAATGTAGTTGATCTGTGTAGCCCAGTAACGCTAAAGTTGAAACAACTGGCTCTTTGTTGTTCAGTAACCTTTCTAGCATGTCAGAGGTAGAATTCCACCGAGTGGGAACGTCTCGCTTTAATTTAAGTTGATCTTCATGAAGGGACACTTGCATCTCGCGAAGATTTGCGAGTGCCGAACTGCTTTGCTTGAAATACTGGACAATTGACTTAGCTTTATCCAGCATTGCCGGCAAGTGTCTCCTGACTGCGGCACACACCCAGTCTACACCTACAAGGGCTGTTAAACCCCAAGGCCAGGCCACACCGAGCAGCTCACCGGCCTCGGACACCTCCAAGCCCACCTGGGTCGACAAGGTCGCATGTAAAGGTGAAACCCGCGCGCCCGTGCGCTCGGGATCATTGCCACAGCCCGTAGAAGACAAAATTCAAACTCTCGAACGCGAGAATGCTTTTCTCCGCAAAGAGCGTTCTGAGATGAAGGTGCTCCTTCAAACGCCCCAGCCTCGAGAGCAACGGGAGTGAACCTCCCGCTGCCTCAAACCCAGCACGCGGCGCGATAAAGCGCGCAGGCCCCGCACTAGAGGCCGAAGAACCTCTAACGATGTCGAGCATAATAGCACACATGACGGCGCTGCTAGAACAGTTCCGTGCAGACATATTGTCCGAAATCAACCCACTAAAACCTCAAATGATTGAAATAACAGCACGAGTACAAATCTTCAAAGGCTACCAGTATCAAGAGATGCAGGGCCGGCGAATACTTCATCATTAAACATGGCTACTTCAAACAATCTCACCATTTGGCAATGGAATCGCCTTAGCTTTTCAAAAGGGAAGGACGCCTTTCAACAATTACTGCGCTCAAATGCATAGAACCCTTCTTTCCTCCTCCGGCAGGAGACGCTGACCGATAGCCCCGCATTTCGAGGATACCGTGTAGAGTCAGTCTTTGGGAAGGGTAAACGGGGAATTGCTACTTGTATTGCAAAATTTTGTTCATACACCAAGCATGAAGTTTGCCCTGACCTCAAGGTAGAACACATCTTGGTAGAACTCATTCTGAACGCACACCTCAAACAGTCGGTCTTTTTTCTTAACGCATACAGGTCACCTGCCGACAGCAGAGAAATTTTCATAGCCCTCTTTAACAAAGCATGCAAGATAGTATGGTTTTCAGGAAAGTGTATTGACGCACAAAAATGTTTAGCAGTGAAATAGACTTCGAATCTTCCCGAAAAGAAAGTGAAATCAGAGAGAATATGCAATTTACCGCATATTAAACGTATTTTTTGTACTGATGCGATCCAAATAACACTCCTCATGATATGGAATTTGATAGAAGACTTCACTCCTAATTATGGAAGGAAGCGTAATGAAATCATTTTTTGTTTTACGGAAGAAAATAATTTTTGAACTTGGCCGTTCGAACGCACCCTGGATTTCTTTCTGTTGCCATTTCGCCGCAAATCACGTGGTCGCTCTTGCAGCTGACACTCGTCATGGGCTGTGCAAGATGCGAGATGTATGTCAGCGGCTCTTGAGCTCCCGAGAGTCTTGTAGCCTTGATGACAAGGCTACGAATAATGAATTCGCTTTACAATGTGAGCTTGCTTGGCGGGCCCAATGGTATGGACGTCGGACATCAGATTACGGTGTATCGCAAGTTTCGCATTGTTGCCATGCTCCATTTAAACTGTCATTGACGCATCTCCTGGTTTGGCCCACATACACTTTTCCGCACATTAGAGGAATTTCACACAGCACCCCTTCTGCGCATTCGACAAAGTGCGGCCTGTGCGTTGTGCCGCAGCAGTGCCGCATCCTTCCCTCCGTGTTGGCTATTCTGCAGAGCTTGGACAGCCTGCGCGGTGCACTGAATGTGGCTCACGTGATACCGCTGGGCCACCTTTCTCAGGTTGTGCGAATTGTGTACATAGAGAGATAATAAAATGAGTGAATGGCAGGAAGGTGAACCAGAATAAGGTACCACGGCTACCTTCTGCCTGCCCAGTGCACTGGCTTCATGCGTTTACGAGTGACAGCGCATCTTTTTGAGAAGGCTCTCTGCGAAGGAAGTGAGGAGCTGGGGATATCCAACGTTGAGCAGTCTTTCAGCTTGAAGCTCTAACGCTTCTGAAAACTCTCCTTGTGTGTGTTTTTAGGGGCGAAGCTCCTTAGGGTGTGGGTCGTTCCCTGCACTGTAGTATATATGTATGTAGCCAGCTCTAGTTTAGTGAAATACTCACTAGATGGTGTTTCATGTATTTCTTAGAGCTGCTGTTTAAAGATGACAGATGGCGCTTGTATAATGCGAATGGCGCATGTCATTGGATGCCTGCGATCGTAAAAGGCGCTCGCTCTTGGCGCTCTTTCTCTTTCGCTCGGGAGTGGACACTTTCCCTGCATTTCACCGACCACAAAGCGGTGATAATGAGGGGACCACGTAAACCAACCGTACAATAAAAGTTTGATATTTAATATATACATGGTGTTTCACACTTTTTATATGATGTACTGGGCAAATTTCACGGAAGAGTTTCACGGTTTACCGATGATATCCTCCGGAGCTTCGCCCCACTCATCATCATTCACCCCGTGGATATGCTGTGATTTTTTTTTCTTTGCCGCTGTCATTTTGTCACAATTATGCACCAAAAAGCCCAACTCGCCACATTAAGGCAGCAAGGCACATGAATGCTCAGGTTGGGCATGGCTTGAGAAAAGGAGGCGTGGCTGCTCGCCAGTGGTTTTGGCAAACCTGGTCTTTTTCGCTCAATCGTAATGCGCGGAAATATGTGGTGCAATCAGCATTGTTAAGGCAAGCGAGAGCATTCCAAGCAAGCGGAAAACAAAATTTTAATTCTATTTTTTTTTTAATTTTAGCCTACCCTGTGTCCTTAGCATGCTTAAAAAAGTCGGAAATCTGCACTCAAATAACACATTCAAAAGCGCTTTACAGCAAAAATTTACCGACATTATTACGTTGTTGCCATCTCAAGACGCATTTTTAACAAATATGAATTTAAAGAAAGCTTTTTTACGGATAATGACGTAATAGCGTTGTCCCAGAATTTTTGTAGGTCAGACGTTAGCGATATACTTGCGTAAAACTCTCACGGTTTCTTAGAGCAATGACTGCGGGTGCGTTTGTTGAGAGGCAGGATATGCCATGCCGGATTCGGCTCCAATGGCGGTACACAGACCCTTGTCGCAATTTGCTGTACACTTCATATTAATTTACATCGGCAACCATTTACAGCCCCCACTTCTCGAAATCGTTTGAAAGGCTAGCGTTTGTACGAGCCTTGCTGTTATGGTTTTCAGTAGAGTCAATTTACATAGTCAACCATTTACAGTCTACCATAGTAGAGTACGCATACTTATCTGAAGCGTTTGAAAGGATAACTTCTCCTTGATAATTGTGTGCAGGTACAGCTCCATACGCCTCTCATATGTTAGGGTGCTCTAAACCATTGAATTACTGGGCTTCCATTCTACTGTGATAGCTACACAAACACGCACAAAGCTCTTCCACGTTAAGGCACAATGTAAGGCACATCATTCAACTAGCTTCCTCAAATCACACAATCTAACCCCAAATGACTAATTGCGCTGAATCATTCCAGAAAAAAACAGTCCCATACTTGAGTACGTATTTTCACAAGCTACAGCCTACAGCGAGGGCTGCGGTATATGAAAATCAATTAATCAATCAATCTATCATATTACTAGGACCGCCCAGCATTCCACAGGTCACGAAAGTGGCCCACAATTGCCTTGGGTTTTAGTGCCACGAGTACAAAGGGGCACTCTTGGTTTGCAGCGAAAGCTGTGATGAGATCACAATGGTAGTCGATTTTCGCAGCCTCTGCCGGTGTCCGTAACCGCTATCACACGGAATGAGAAAAAGTATCCAAGATCGAGCTGGATTTGAATCCAGACCTTCTGCGTGGCAGTCGACTATTCTACAACATAGACAAAGCGGTGCTTGAAAGTCCTACGCAAAAAGACCCCATGCAGGCGTCATGTTCGGTTAGGAATCGCAATAACAGATGTAATACAGAGGGGTAGAAGATTAAAATAACGACCAGGCGTCACGCAATATGAATTGCTTAAAGCTTTTTCACAAACCACACAATGTAGCTACTATAATAATTAAAACTAACAGACAGTAACGCCAAGGAAAGTGTAGGAGTGTTATCTGTTTTATTTAGAATGTAAATGTGAAGAATGTAAAGTGGACGAAAAGATAACTTGCCGCCGGCAGGAACCGAACCTGCGACCTTCGAATAACGCGTCCGATGAGCTACGGCGGTGGTCATCCTCTCGTCCACGTTATGGGATATATGTGTGCATTTAAACTTAGGAGTGTTTGCCAGCGTCAATCGCAGCGCTGGCGCGAGTGCGGAACACTGTTTTTTCTGCCTGTTGGCGTCACGTAGCGCGTGCTCTTTTTTACGAGCTGGTAGCTGACCAATAATTCCTCGCATACTACCGGAAGGCATCAAGTCTGCCAGAACAAGATCCTCGCTATGAATGAAGGGAGATGACTCTTAAGGGTTAGCTTTTTTTCTTTGTTAGACACAATATTAATGAGAACTAACAGACAATAACCCGAAGGTAAGTATAGGGGGTGTAAAGTGGACGAAAAGACAACTTGCCGCCGGCAGGGACCGAACCTGCGAAGACGCACAAGGAAGCATGTGCATTCAGAATCATCGTAAGTGAAAGGGACACTTGGCAGCACTCGCTAGGTCGGTACCTCCAGCGGTCTGAATCGTTCTTAACCATTAACAATCCCTTCCTCGCTAGAAGACCAAATGAAGTTGACATATTCTTAGGCAACCTTGACAACACACGCGTTGGAGCGTTCTTGGCGGATGTCAAGGATCTATATTATTGCTTGCCTCAGGGTCCCATATGTCAAGGCGTGAGCGAGAGCATCGAATAATATGGCACAGTACGATTTCAGAACTCATGTGGCACAAACACGCCAGCCTTCATGGAGTTACTGCTGTTCTACCTACGTTCTACGTTCGTCGAACATGAAGGTGGCCTGTAAATTCATAATGACGGCATTGGTATAGGCTCTTGCCTTGCCCTTGTTGGGAGCTGTTTGCTTTTGGCACGCCTCGACAAGCAGTTGCAGGACGCCCTTTCAGGCCACAGTGTCCTCAAAGTCTTCAGGTCCGTCGATGACTTCCTGGTGCTCTTCAGGCTTGATAGATGAATTGACGATGAATCAGAGGCAATATTTGGTGTGTCCGAGGCTGTAATCAACGGATTCACGTTGACCAAGGAACTGCCCAGAGACGGATACTTGAGGTTTCTGGACCTGGCACCGTATGTTGGTGGACTGCACAAATGCTGGGAGTAGGCGCCAAGGTCTCAGAAGGGCTTTCTTCCGTTTATTTCGGCGCATAAAAACTTGCGAAACGCGGCGTTTCCTTAGGTGTCCTCAGGAGTGCCCTGAAGAGGTCCTGCCCTCATCAAGTGCAACAAAGTTTTGGTGCCCAGATCGAGCGACTGAGATGCGCAGCCTATCCGGTGGAACTGCTCATTGCCTTGGCAACAAGTCTACTCAGCGAGCTTTTCAGGCGAAGCTCCAAGATTCGCCTAGCCGAAGCTCCAAGACTCGCCTAGCCGTCATTCCTTATGTCCATGGCGTGAGTCATGAGCTGAAAAAGATTGCTAGCGAAGCAGGCGTAAGGCTCGTTCTTGTCGGCTCCCCGCAAGCTTGGCCGCCTATTCAAACAAGTAAACGCTGACGACCCCAAGGAGCACACGTGTGTCAAGAAGCACAGGACGCAGTACGTGGAGTGCGTTTGCAATGTCGTTTACGACATTTCGCTGTCATGTGGCCACACTTATATTGGACAGACGGGTCGCTGTTTGAACGACCACCTGAGCGAGCAGGCGTACAATCTCAGGTCTTCGACGAGCAGCACCTTAGCAGCCCATTGTTCCTCGTGCGGCTGGGCTCCGCTCTTCCATCACTGTGAGCTTCTTTGACGATGTCGTCACAGGATCGAGCGCGAAATCAATGAAGCCTTTCATATCAAGAAGAAAGGAAACATGTGCGTCAGTGAGCCTTCACTTTCTCTCCTCGAATAAGAGATTAAGTTTTTGAGCTGTTGACGTGGGCCTTTTCGACTAGTGGCGGATTCATTTTGCATTTCATCTTTTTGCGCACGTGATAGTTATTTTCTTTTGTTTCTTTTAGTTATGTTTCTCAGCTATCTTCCGGTGTAATAAAGTTACACTCAGTTGTTTGGCAGCGCTTGGGTTGTGTGGTCGCTTTTTCTTCTTCCCTTTTTTGCGCTGTTCACCCTCTGCATCATGTACCAACTGGCCCCTCAGAACACGCTTCTGCAGTGTTTTCTGCTTTTTGACCCATGCGATTGCATTCGTTAGCCGTTTTAGGGGCTAAGCTCCTTAAGGCGGCACCCGTTCGTCCCTCGTAGTCGTAGTCTTAGTAGTCGTAGTGCGTAACCAGTCTTACGCTTTGACCTCCAAGGTGGTGCCGGTGGGACATTTTTCCTGTGCGTTGTTGAACAATAAAAAATTCGCAGCGTGCGCGTTAACTAAAAGCCGAATTTTTCTGTCTCTCATTCCCCATTAGCAGCCATTGGCATGTTCCAGTAGGAAACGTTAGTAGAAGTAGAAGTGTAAGTGTTAGCTAAAAGCCGACTTCTTCTGTCTCTCATTCCCATTAGCAGCCATTGTTTACCTCCAAGGTAGTGCCTGGCGAGATTTCTCCTGTGCGTGATTAAACAATAAAAATTTTGTTCAAAACGCCGTTGATTGATGAAATAAACCAACGAAAGACGCCAGATGTTTTGTAAAAGCAAAACGAAAGAACGCCAGATGTTTCTAAAGCAAAACGAAAAGACGCCAGCTGCTTAACGAAAGACGCCAGATGTTTTCTAAAGCAATGGTTTTCTAAACAATGAAAATTCACAGCGTACATGTAAAATTAAAGTGAGCTGCAAGTCGTCATGACTCATCGAACCTTTAGTATAAACGCGCCCGATCTCACGTCGGTGATGATGTACTGGGCAGAATTCACGGAAGATTCACGGTTTACCGATGAACCTCCGCAGCTTCGCCCACTCATCATCATTCACTCCGTGGATATGCTGTGATTTTTTTAGAGGTGATATAGGCTGCAGACATGCCTATCCCAAATAGGCGTCAGTTGACAGCCTTTGACAGTTCTTGCTTAAAACAAATGTTGCAGTGGCTTAGCTCGGCAATGCCAGGATAACGTAGTGTTAGCAAAGGTTCAGCTGATTATTCTTACATTTCCTTATTGTCTAGGATTAGCTTTATTGTCATGCTTACTGCTGCTCCAATGACACACACACGGTGTACGTATTATGTGGCACATGTATATTTCTACTTCGGGATCCGTTGAGTTAAGCCTCTCCGCTCTTCTGCGCCGTTGAGCAGCATTTGCGCTCTCTTTTTTCATGGCTATACCACACCGGCAAACGCTGTCAGAGGCGCTATCAAGCGGCTCCACCACAGTGTCAGACGGCGGATGCACAGCGAAGGCGAATAGCTGCGCGCGCGCCGGCGCCAGTACGTCTGCCACGGCTTCGATTTCACTCCTCTGGAAAGCGCAGACCGGCGGTGGCGAGTCGCGCGGCGGCGGCTGCGGAGTGCGTGGGAGGGGCCGGCTACTGTGCGCCAGCTGTGTGACATCACTGATCCTTGCGCATGCGCAGCACGGCTCTTGAGGCGGCATGCGAAACTGGCTTGGCTAGGCCATTGTAGCGAAGTGCACAAAAAAATTATGGCTGATCCCTCCGCCATAGGAATCCGTGTATAACACGAAAGTGAAACTGCGTCGTCACAGAAGTAGTTGATTGTTTACAGTGCATTGGTATAAGAGAGCCTGTAGAATGTGTATTGCTGTTTGGCAGATATAGCACCACTTGATGTGGACAAACCCAGATTGACGACTGGTGCCACATCTGCATACCGACAACTAACGCCCATGATCATTGTTTAACAATTGCTGTAGCTGAAGTTGTCACGATATACCTGGAGACAACGTATGGTGATTCCCGCGCAAAGATCGCATCAACAATCACATAGTAAACACTGATATTCGACTCGCACTCCTTCAAAGCGTCGTGAAACGCGAAGGCAAACGCGACGAGAGTCGTGTCCTCTCCAGCCTGGTCTTTAATTCTCACAGGGCGAGCGGGGAACGTGGTGCGACAGCCAGGCGAGCGTCGGAGAGCTATTTCTCGATATGGATGGATGCTGTGAGCGACGCTTCCTCGCTTTCATTGCTTGCGCTAAAGCCGCCGCCTCTCGGTGTGTTAAAGCGTTGATGAAATGACACTTCTATTGGAAAGACGCCTATTGGGACGGTCATAGCAACGGCGCGTTGCCGGAGCTAATTGCGGAGGCAAAGACGGTTTATAGATGCGAAGCAGCTTTTGCTCGGGGCTGTGTCCTTCCCTTGGCGACCGACCGCTTTCTACCACCTAGCATAGTCATATCTAACATATTGAGCGCTCGCTCGCACCAAGGAGAAGTCTTCTTCCTCTTGTTCTCTGACCACCTTGATGATGATACGTGCAGAGTACTTTAGCGGCCCGGGCTGCCGTATGCTGTCCTAGCTTGGCGTAACGCAGGCAAAGCCATGTGTGCTGGCACGCGCTAGCGCGTTCGGGCCTGTAAGGGGCTGGGTAAGACGCTGTGGCCTCTCCCCCTTACACTCTCTCAGCAATCATGTGATGCCGTCTGGGAACGAGATTCTGCAGACGCGCGATGAACCAATGCGTTGTATCCTAGTCAGAACGTGCTGGTACGCGGTAGCCCGTTCGGACCTGTGTAAGGGGCTGGGAAAGACACTGTGGCCTCTCCCGCTTACACTCTCTCAGCAATCACGTGATGGCGTCGGGGAACGAGATTCTACAGACGCGCGATGAACCCGCTTGGCATGTTCCATCAAGAGTCCGGGACGAGTAACAGCAACAGCAACTACAGTGAAGTCATGGTGTGCTCAACTTGCAAGGACGCGTTAACACCGGGGAAGGTGCCCGTGATGAACGGCACTTTAAGTCGACCCATGCGCTGCTTCGCGTACCCACATGGTTCCCTTTAGTGGGAGATGGAGTAAACTTTTTTTTGAGCCTGGTGGCACACATGTCACCGCCCCGTTATAAAGGGGACGCTCATAGCATCCATCCATCCATCCATCCATCCAATAGCACTGTGAGAGGACAGTTTGAAAGATAAAAGGCGCGTCCACGTAGCCTCCGTAATGCTTTTGGCGGTAGCTCAGTGTGCTGAACGCCGCCAACCATCGTCGAGGGCGGAAAGGTCGTGGGTTCAACTTCTGTGAACGGAACTCTTTGTTACAGTATTTTTTCTTTGCCATCTGATGGCGTTCATTTTGCTGACGTGTTTCCGTGACGGGAATCTGTCATGAAAGTCTTGGTGGACTTCGGCATAAAACACTTTTCGGGTTAAAAAGAAACATGCACTTGTTATAAGTGTATTGCGCTTATTCACATAGTATTTACCTAAAAAATAGCACAGAACAGATAAACAGGTGTTTTCGTACCAAGGCATCACCTCATATAGGCTCTTTCAGGAATTCAAACATAACGGTACATATTCATACAAACTGAATTATAATGAGTTTATCGGAAAATACCATTGCTATGTACAAAACAAAATGGCACTCTCGCATTGTGCATGTTGTAAAAAAGTACGCAATATCCGCAAGCACATAAATTAACCAGGTGACAGAACACAGAAGCAAGTACTATGTAGCACAATTGTGCGATGCCAGAATATTTGTCAACACGAACATTTCAACATATGAGCAAATATCAAAGAATATTTTACAAAATTTATCGCAATAAAACACTCTTGACGTAGCAATCAATGGGGACAACCAAACTAGACGGAAAGGAATCGACACCAACAACAGAAGCTCTATGAGTATTGTTCTCAAAAACAATATTACCCTGATTATCCACAACAGCTAGCGCGTAGCGATGTTTGGTGTAGGCGGTGGGCCTCCACATAACACACCAATCCTGCGTGGCTATAGCTGTGCTGTAGCTCCTCGATTCTATGTTTCACGCGTTTGACGAGACATTTGGGGCGCATGTTTCTCGGTAGGGGTGGAATGATGCGTTTTCGGCGGAAGTTGACGTAGATTGTTCTTGTTGAACGGTGGAGCGTAGCGTAGTTGTTTCATGATGCAACGGCTAGCTTCAGTGACGGTGAGTCTGAGGTATTGTTATGGTAAATACGCCTCAGTTATTTACATGAGTATGCTGCGTTCGTACGGCTTTAGGACGGAATCGTTCTGCTTAGGAACATCACCTTCAGTATTCTGGGTGCTATTATCAGCATTATGAATAAAAAGCAACCACGGAGCAAATAAAAGCTTTAAAGGAAAACGACGTTTCTTTATTATCAGCATTGTTCAAAGTTTTCTACGCCACAAGGGAGCAGAGCTGACCAAGAAGAGCTAGAAAAACAACGCGTTACCAAAGACTGCTATCGCCCGTCCGCGGAAGCCATAGAAAAAGAGCCTGCCGTGCGCATCACGTTGTTACGACCAGGGGTTAGCAGCGTCCCACCGGCGTCACCAGCTTCTTACGACTCGGGTCTGGCGGGCCACGTCAATTGTAGGTGGGCCCCACCGGGGTGCCCGTTAGCCCATCTTTTCCAGAGCGGATGGCGCGTTCGTACTAGAGAGAACAAAGGTTTCTTTACATAGAGGCATGATGAGAGATATCAAGAGAGAGAGAGAGAACTATTTACAACAAGTCTACGGCTTATAAAGCCCCAAGTCAGATAACCCTGAGGCACTCAAAACCAGTGTCCACGGCTCCCGCCAATCCGGTGACATGCCATACCGGCGTCCGGCATCCAGAAAGGTGGCAATAAGTCATACGATGGAAGTGCCATGCCCCGACGATTGCGGGCAAGGTGAATGAGGGGGGGGGGGAGTGTGGCTGACTTTGGGGGGGGGGGGAGACGGACGGCTGCCTTGAACTCGCACAAACTTTCAGGCCTGCGATCGGGCAAAGGAATGGAGAGGTCTGGTGGGAAGCTCGAAAGAGCCGCCGTCCCATGGCGACTGCACCTGGTAGAAAGAGTTGTCCGAGGCTACCCCTTTGTTCCAGTGAGAACCCGTTTGCGGCTGCATTCATGCTTACCTGCCCACACGGGAATAAGCCCCCGAAAAATGCCGCGCTCCGTGCCTTCCTTCAAGCGCCGGCCAAAAGGGAAACCTTATGATCGATAAGCAAGACTGACAGCAGCGCGCACCGTGGCACCGGCCAGGTCGCATTCCAGGGCCGGCCTTAACGACGCGCAGTCGCTTTGGAAGGAAAATCGAGGAGAGAGAAAATACACGCTCAATACGCATTCGTTTTGTAGTCCTGAGGATTAGAAGAGGAGTGTAGAGAATCGCCACTGTCGCTGCTTTCAAATATTTAGACTCGTTTTAGAAGGCCTGGAGCCCGTCCCCTCTCCCCCATCACCCTGTTTGTTGGTCTCCACAGCGCAGAGGAGTAAATAAGAGAAGCAGGTCATGATGTCACACTATTGGCTATTACGTGTCACTCCACGCCGTTGCACGCTCCTGCGGGCCGATGACGACATACGCCGGGACCGTTAGGAGCTGCTTGGCGTGAACTGGAACAAGCGAAGGCAAGCCTGGCTTCGTTGTGCGTGCGGTTAGTAAGCGTATAGCGCGGCACTATTTTTTGTGCCTCGAGTGGTCGCGGGCCGGCGAAGAGAAAACGCCTAACACGGTGGCTACTTCTGAGCCGTGTACCGCCCGCTTCACTATGCTGCTTCCGCGAGAGAACCACGTGGAATGCACTGCGGCTTCTTGCAATGTCCGCGTTCGCTTTTCCCGAGTGCAAGGTGTATTTGCAACTGTATGCGCGTTATCGTGCAGCCGTTGCAGCGTCGTGCATGTTGAACGCTTAGTTCCTGCCCTGGTATGTTTGTTTTGACCAGACATGGAGGTGCTTGCAGTGGTTTTTTTATACGGAATTACCGGCCCTGCTTTAAATCTATATACTGCCACGCCCGCTTCATATTTTATTTTGATATATTCGGGTTTGACCAGCAAGGACGGTTAGCAACGCTCGGCGCTGACCGTGCCGCAGCGTTCGAGAGGCTTCGCGATTCTAGTAGATCATTTTGTTAAGATTTCGCGCAGGACGCGAATAGTGTAGATTATTCTGGAGCTTGCGCGACCACCAGTGATACGACTGGAAAGTTTGATGCGTGATGTATAAACCTCGGCACGTCCCAGCCATGAGCAGTTGATCGATGGTCGACGCTCTGTTCGCCGCTATCAGTGTATTGCTGTAGTTTGACTTTCAGTTTACCGGCCACAAGTTCGGCCGAATAAAGAGTGTCATCTCTGAAGTGCTGAATGCTGCCTTCGTTGACGTCACGACCACGTGACAATAAGTTATCAGTGGAATGAATCCAAGAAGACACGAGGGGAACTCGGGATATTAGGCGCCTTCTGGTATTTGAATACATGTGCTGTGCCGTTGATTATTGAAGCGCGGAGGCCAAATTGTGAGTATTCGAATTTGAAGGCAACAACAGGAGATGATCCAGACTTGCGTTTTGCTGAAAAAAACAAAGAGGGAGGTGTCGCAAAATTCGATCGACCTTTTATTCACGGTTCGTGTTTTCTTTTTGTTCTTGCTCCTACTTTTGCGGGCGGTATGGCGGGAAAATTTCCGGGGCACATCGTATTTCACCTTTCCCGTGCTACAAGCGTACTTTTCCCATTTTTTAAAGAAGGAATTAGGGCGGGTGTCGACGAACAACCGGGCTACCCACGCCGCCGTTACTTCCGTCTACGCAAGATTGAGGAAGGTGTGAAGGATGCCATTTAACTGTGTAAGTTGGGGAGAGGGGGGGGGGGCAAGGAGCGGTCTGTCACGGCGTTGTTAGCTCTACTCTTATAAGTGCATCCCACCACGGTGACCTAGTGGTTATGGCGCTCGACTGCTGAGGCCCGTGTACTCAGATTTAGGTGCACGTTAAAGAACCCCAGGTGGTCGAAATTTCCGGAACCCTCCACTACGGCGTCTCTCATAATCATATCGCGGTTTTCGGACTTTAAACCACAGATATTGTTATTATCATATTCCTGCAATATCTCAAAACTGCTCGTTTATTCCGGTGGCGACTTTCATTCTTCACTAACCTTGCATTCAATAAGCGTTTGTTAATTTTCCCAGCTTCCTGCCCTCTTGCACGGTCTAAACAAGTCTTCGCGTCGGGAATTGCTGTACTGCAATGGTTGTGAACGGTGGTCTGATTCAGGGTTCTCTATCACAACTTTCCACTCCCGCTTGTAAGCTTTCTGAACACCATGGTGCATGAGGTTATGCGCGTGAAGGTAATGGTAGGACTATTCCGATTTTCCTTGGGATTATTTAAGGCGCGCGAAGTTATTCGGCATTCACAGTGATCAGCAAACTGTTGCGAATGTAATAATCGCTCTGATACCATTTGTGTGCATTCCTTTTATTCACTTGCCCCAGGCCACAGCACGGAACCGTACCCATCGTTGTCTAATAATTTTCAACCAGTTGCAGTTGTGAAAGTGAGAGTCATGTCCAGCTTCAACGAAAGTACACTTCACCAATTTCACAAATGACTACATTGTGGTCTAGAGATTTAATGTTATGTCGAATCCCGGTGGATTTCACAATGGAGAACGCGAGCGTGCTGGCGAAGGTTGACATTGTTTACACTAAGCGGAATGCCATTCATGTTCCCTTCCTTGTTTAAACACACGACTGGGTGAGTTATGCGTAGCCAGTGTGCACAACAGACTCATGAGAGAAGGTCGGGCAGCATTGATGAATTCAAGGATAGCTGATCTCCTGTACGAAAAGGCAGTGGTTAATTACTAGCACAATGCCATGTTGGGCTAGTCCTTTGGCAAGACTTCATTGGAAATGCGTTGAACTTATTGTGGAATGATTATTTGTCGTTAGCAGGTGGCGGTGTTAGGCAGTATTTATTTCCGAAAAAAAATGTTTTCGGCATGCTTTATGTGCAATTGTACAATAAAATCTACTTCCTTGCTTTGAAATATGTCGATTGTTTGGATTGCCTGCTAAAGGGGACCATGAGGCGATGCGAAGCAGCGTTTCGGCATATCGAGGCGGTGTTTCGAAGTGGAGAGGGAGAGAGGGGAAGTGGAGAGGGGAAAGGGAGAGATGAAGTGGAGAGGGGTAGAGGAGAGGAGGAGAGGCAATGGGGAGGGGGAAGTGGAGAGGGGGTGGAGGTGTGTGGAGAGGGTTTGCGCATGCGCAGTAAGAGTGGTCACGCCGCACACCACCGGTTTGAACTTCGCATCTAATAAGTCGATGTGCTTACCTTTTCTACTTAAGTGCCTAATTGTGGGCACCTCTGAAGCCCCAGAGTGACAAGAATGACGTCGTGGTGATGCAGGTGATTCAAGTTCGGTCAGGCCTAACAATGATGCAGCCGGATGCGCATTCGCCATAGCAACCACCATTTTAAAGTACGAAGAACTATTTTACTCAATAAGCAATTTAAAATTTTACGTTTAATGCATAAGTTATTTATTAGCAGCATGGTGATCGATTGCTTCTAGTTCAGTTTTTCTTGGTTGCATATTTAATGTATGTAATATATTTAATGTATTCATTGTTTTCCCATTACACATAAATTTCTATGTATTTCAATATATCCTAAATGGTGCTGATGATAGTGGATTTTGTATTTTTCGCTGAGGAACAGCTTTATTTGCATCTTTATCTTTCTTCAGTTTCTGTAGTATTCCTCGTTTGTTTATTGTTTGTATATATATTGCTGTATATTCTATACGTTGTCTTACTGTACCTGCCCGAGGTGCCTCACAAAGAGTGGGCCAAGTCAGGAGACACACTCTCTTTTTGCCCCCTTCGTGGGCATTTTGTGAAAATGCCCAAATAAAAGGAAATGAAAATGAAAAAAAAAAAGCGGCATGAACCCTACGTTCCTGGGCCGCGGAAGGTGGTCATTGACCACTCGTTTACAATGTTACTTTCTGGTATATAGGTAAGCCGTCCCTGGAAATACCATTGTATCCCTCACCATATATCCCTGACGTCTGCGCGTTTGGAGCCAGTCATTAGAGCATTCCAAGGGAAGACCCTTTCGGTTTCACCAGCATATGCGCCACATGTATATACAATATTTATTTTTTAATATGAACTGTCTAAACCTCACATACACGCCATTTCACGAAATGACTACACAATCTCCTTAATACAAGCACTGAACTGCATAATGAGAAAATAAATATAACACTTTGAGTCTCCATAAGCCTAACGGTGACGCCAAGAAGCTTACAACATGTAACTTTTTCCTCTTAAAGAAAGCTTACGAACTGCTCTCTAAATAACACCGAATAAGTTTGCGATTGTATGTTTGTTGCCTCAGATAGTGCTTCAGAGTGGACGCCAATTTAAGCATCAACAAAAATATTGTAAGATTAATGATCGAGACAGTAATGAAACACAAAGAATAACGAATTGCAATAAATATGAGGTTGTGCTGGGATTTGGAAATTAATAATTGTATCAGCGCAAGCACTCGCGATTGCAGTTTTGTGGAGGAAATCGGAGGTCTTGTCTGGCTCGGAAACTAGCAAAGAGCTTTAATGAAACACCGCGCAAAATATCTTGCGAAATTCCTCTAAATGATGCTTAGGCGCTTGTAGCTAAACTCCCGCTGTTTTGTCGTCATTAGGTATAATGCTAGAGGCACTGCCAAATCAGCCGTCAAGCGGAAGAGCGCTGTCGCGACAGCAGCATATTGGGTTAGCGTAGTACGACGGATAGGAGGTGCACTTCTTGTTCCCGACGAGTCCTACACCAAATGATTGTACTTCTCACGCTTGTTCTGCGTTGCTACATTCCCGGGAGCGTCGTTGCCTGGTTGTACAGTTACGTCTTCTATCCCCTACATTTTGGGCTCGTCAGCGTCTTCCTGCAATTCTTTGCTCCGACCAACTCCTTGATGTAGTTCCACCGGTACAAGATATTCATGAGGGTTAACCGTTCGGCAACCGGCGGTGGTAAGCTCAGTGGGGTAGGAAAACGGCTTCTGCGCATAGCGTCTTGGAGCTTCGAAAGTACGGTGTCACGGCGGCACAACGTTGTTGCCCTACAGCAGCACAGTCTCAGAAGCGGTGAGAGAAAACGTTTATTTAAAAAGGAAACAGAAACAGCATTGTCCTGGTCCTGGTCGCGGGTCCTGGTCGTGGGTAGAGTCCTGAGTAGAGCAGCCTTACCCTTTTGGTCTCCCTGCGCGCTCTCCTAACCAGATCAAGCTGGTTCCGGAGTGGACCCTCTTACAGCGAGGTTTACCACTCAGGGTCTGAGACATTCAGCAACGCAGTAGCTGCCGTGAGGAAAACATGGAAGACTTCTCAGTGAAAGCTTCCCTTTCATTGCGAAATATTTTGAACGCTACACATTCTAGAGGAGCTCCGTATGCAGATAGAGATATAATACAGGAAATGCAGTGACGTTAACTATAGTATGTCCAGTTTGCTACTCTAAATACGGCGAGGGTAATAAGGGGCGAAAGAAAGAAAGAGAATGAGCTAATCATCAGTGCAGCTGTCTCTTCGAAATAGGAGCAAGTGTGTTCTTATAATATAAAAATAATACAAATTGGACCCCTGACACTATTTGGAGTGGTTAGGAAAGAACAGCTGCGTGTCGTTCTGCCAAATGCGATCATTATTTAAAGGTATCTAACGATTTTTATCTAAACCAAGTAATCTTTGATTCCAAGTGTATCACACCATTTCCTTCGAATACACTTGACCTTGTTTGCAGAACTAATCCTTCGCTCATTTGACCACTTCAGTCTTTACCTGGTCTGAGTGAATATCGCATTGTTCACTTCGCTTGTGCATTTTAGTCGCAGCATCGCAGCTTTTTCAGCTACAAGTGATAAGGTGGTGCGTAAAGAGCAATTCGCAACTGTATTGTAGAAGGCATTGTAGGCGATTAAAAACGGCTAATGTTGCACGCACAGTCGTTCCTGTCCTGGCGGCGCAGTGGAGGCGTCCACCACGAAGCGAAGAGCGGGAAGCGATTGAGAAGACGATGCGAACGAGCCCCGATTACGCTATCACGTTTCATTTTTGAAGGCGAAGCTCGAGCGCTCTCCAGGTTTTACCAGATTTGCTGTTTAAGCTCGGAGTAAGTCCGGATGTCTGACGCAAAAACTCACCAAGCCATGCACACCGCATGCGTAGCATACAGAAACGCGTATGTCTTTTGTACGAGGTGAAAGCGATTTGAGCGAAGCTTTCAGCCGTCGTAGTTACGCTAAAAGTAGTCTCTGATAAGTTTGTATAAAATAATGGTAATACAGCTCAGTGCTTATTTCCCGATGTCGTCTCAGTGGTTCGTAAATTCACGCATAGTTTCAGTTTATAGTGCTTGTTTAAAATGAAGTATTAGGCTAAACTTGCGCCCCTCCTGTTCCTGAAAAGAAAGAGCTTTACTTCAGAATTGTCGTAGGGTTGGCTCCGTAAGTGAAGCGTGCATTAGCTCTCCCATAGTAGAGTAGAAATTACTCCGAATCGTTTACACTTTTCTAAACACACATAAGGGCGGTGTGCCTGTTAAAATTGTCGGTAACATATTAGAAGTAGTGTACATGATAGACTGAATCGTCCAACCTCTTCGAATTAAAAACCATACGTTGGTGTTTTGTGCAGCTTCGGGGGGACGAACAGTGACGCCGGCGCCGCCAGCTTGACTCGCGTCGACGCCGGCCTGGAGGCCGTAACTGGGGTTCCTCGATGCGCGCACTCCCCTCCGCCGCCGTTGAGGGTGGAGACAACAGTGTCGTCTGCTACGACGTCCGCCATTACGATGCCTTCTCCGCAGGCCACCTATAGTCACGATAGGCAGCCAACGGGCGTCGCGCGGGTGGATGCAGAGTTCGTTGTGTCAAACATGACAAAAATACAAAGTATTCGCATCGGCAGTGTCAAGGTCTCAGATTTCTATTCTCTAATCTTTATTTTTAAAGCGACATGAGCAGCTGGAGTTGCTCGCAGCAGAAAACTACCGTCCACGCCAGCCGCGTTAACACCTTCAGTTAACATCTTGGGCTAGTCGATAACTATTTATATTGGTTAAAGATGCGAAACACACGCACCCATGGCCCATGACCTTTCATTGTGTCTGTGTTTTGTGCCTTCCGCAATAGTGTAAAAACTGTTTGCCTGCCGGTCGAGAATAGAATAAAAAAAACCACGTGCTGTCACGACTCACGAGAAAAGAGAAAAACTGTGATTGCGCACCATATTTTCAGATCTTGTTTTCAAATTATTCATTAGCTACCCCATTTACGGACCGCATCCTGCAACGCACAGTATTCCTAATTTTGTTGTCATCTGTTTTACCTTTCTGTAAATAGCAGATGAGCAAAAAAATTGATGAATACATATCGCGCTATTTGGGGCTTTAGATACGGCTTTTATGGCATTAATTCAGGGCTCGCACGCAGACATTTACTATCAAACGAGATTTAGCGTGTTTTCAGCAGAAATATATTAGAAATTAGTAATTGTTGTAAAGCGTTCATCGATATCGTTAAAATGAAGCGACCACACGGCTTCTCAACAATGAGAAAGCAAATTGCATTCAATATACGCAATTTCTGATGCCATAGCTTCTTTTTCCGTCGTTAACTAGAATATACATAAAAAAGTGCTACAACTCACTGCAAGTTAACCGCACCGCAGTGCTTCCACTCCCACTGGTTCTTGAGCGATTAAGAACAAATTAAATACGCATGTACATAGCCTGCAAATGAACGAGTATTGCGCCAGGTGCACTAGTGATAGCGATTAAGCCCGATCAGGGTCAGATTTCTGAACAGTGATTGACGTCCTTCTGCAGCTTGCGTATGGGAGTCAATCCCATCAGGCTCGATCGCGATCAAAAGTGCCCGTGTGACAGCACTATGTTATAAGACTGGATTTTAGGCAAATGCCTATTTTGTTCCTTACGCTCATATCGCGCCACTTCGACATATGAGCATGAATTTGAGGCTCAGGAGGGCTTTCATTGAATTTTGTATACTGCCTATAAATGATTATTTTCGGCGTTCGTGCCTTTATGCCTGAAAGTGCCTACAAATGCCTATTTCTAAAACAGGCACCTATATGAACACTATTGAACCTAACTTTTCGCTTCCCGGCGCCGTTTGAGCCCATTATTCATATTACCACGCAACATTGACTGTTCGGAACTCTATGGGGTTCTACCTAGTGCTTTAGTTCAACAAACTCCCGGAAAACAACCGCTAGCAACAGGGGAATCGTACGCGCCAGTTAGCATACACCGCCACGCTGACATGGCGCCAGCGGTTGGCGAATGCGAAATTTCGGAGAGCCGTCAGGGCAGAGTGAAGAGCTAAAGAAGAAAGAAAAAATGTGATGAGCGCGCGGCTTTTGTTTAGTTTGTAATTCATTTTTAAGGTGTTCACTGCCAGGGGAGAAACTGGTTCTACGCGATTCGACCCGGCGAATAATGAGAATCGCCTCCTCTGGTGTTTTTAGCGATCCGAATATCTGCTCCTTCTCATTTATGCCGAAAAGAAAGGCACAGAGGTGTGTGTTGATTCGACAGAGGACACTTGACTCACCGTGCTACAGAATAAGCGGTTGAGGCCGCTCTGCAAAGCATGCTTCACAAAGGGCAATTGCTCCGCTACGTTCAACTGTTGGCGCCTGTGTACCATAATAAAGGGGCCCTGCAACACTTTCATAAATACCAATGCAATGGCTTCATTAAAGATGTTTATTGCCTGACGAATCGATCGCCGAAAACATTTTGGGAATCCGTAAATTACGAGCGCAGTTACAGATATTTATCGCACGCTGTACTTGCTTTCTTCTCTCGTCCCGACGAGTGCGCTGGAAGTTAAGCAGGGAGGGATAGCATGGGGGAATGAAGTTGCGTCACGGGCGCGTCATAACCTTAAGCGCTCCATATTTTGTTCCTTTTTTCTTCGAACGCGGGACTTACTTTCAGTGTGACCGCCAGCACACTCGCTGTCACATGGCGGCCTACCGCGGCGGCCACGGACACTATTCAGCGCACGATGCTCACATCAGCCAGTGGACATTAAATTGGATATGTCGCGTGGTCATTTGGGGATATGACATCCATCGTTTGTAGAAAGAAGAGGGAACGATTTCTAGCTGAATTTGACAATTCATTGTAAATTTCAGGCCGCGTGCTGCGCTCTAATGTTAGGCTAGCGTGTTCACAGGATCCTCAACTACCGATCGGCAACGTTTTCTGACCATGCTGAAAAAGTATTGCGGGGCTCCCTTAAACAATAACATTTTCGGTTTTCACAGCGCGAGTTCGTGTTGTGTAGTTTCAAGCTAACTGTTCATCCATCTCTTTCTTGCTCTCTTTCTTTCTTCTTTACCCTTTCCTTTCTATTATTCCCCTTTCCCCGAGCCCAAGTTTAGGGTAGTTAACCAAGCCAAAGCTTGGTTAACCTCCCTGCTTTTCCTCTTCGTATATCTCTCTCTCTGTTTTCCAGTCGTAAATAGAGGTCGCTCACGTCTTCCTTTGAAATTATTTGCATTTATGTAAAAATTATTGTGCCTATATTTACGATATTGGAGGCCTAAAACATTGTTTTGCTTGCATATTTTGGCGCCTAAAACACGCTTTTTTAAGTGCCTAAAAATCCGGCCTCTAGTTATAACTCTCCAAATGCTGAAATGGCATGACTTACGCTGCACAAACACGAACGGTCCGTAGGTTGCCACTTGTCGCGCTTGATCTATACCAGCCACAGGAGTCACCTGTTCGGATCTTTCGGAAATCTGAATATCTTATAGCCATTTCGCGAGTGGTTTGTGCACTGTGGCACGCAACACCCGGGCATTTTGCCCGAAGAAACAGCCGCACACCTGTCTCACTCAACCAGCCGCGACGAGGCGGGGGGAGCCAAATGGCGGCCGCCGATCGGAAGGCGTTATTCACCACCTCACAGAATGACTCCACCCTGCAAGGGTGCGCGCGCATCGAGGAACCCTAGCCGCAACCGAAAGAAAGCGCCCTCTTGGTACTAGCGTCCACGGCGCATCATAAGCATCACGAGCCCCCCCCCCCCCCTCCCCCGCTTTTGCCTTTGACGCTCCAGCAGCTGCGCTCTATCCGCGATATCGGAGCCTATTCAAGCCGCCGGCCTCGTTATATAAAGTTTCGTCTTGAACCGTTACACGGAAGCGAGCGTTGGCTAATTTGTGCAGTATTTCCGGTTTTTGCTTGTTGTGCGCCCGCCCCGCCACGGTGGTCTAGTGGTTATGGCGCTCGACTGCTGACCCGAAGGTCGCGGGATCGAATCCCGGCCGCGGCGGCTGCATTTTCGATGGAGGCGAAAATGTTTGAGGCCCGTGTACTTAAATTTAGGTGCACGTTAAAGAACCCCAGGTGGTCGAAATTTCCGGAGCCCTCCACTACGGCGTCTCTCATAATCATATCGTGGTTTTGGGACTTTAATCCCGAGATATTATTAATTGTTGTGCGCGCTTACCGCCGCGATGTTTAACGGCGCGTACCATACGTGCATCATGCGATGGTGCACGGATACTTCAAGGTATATTTCCACAAGGTTCCTCCGTGTTCTAAAAACGACGCCAGGCCTGTGCAGAAAGCGCAGCACAGTCGCAGCGAAAGCTTCAAGAGCGGCATTTCTAGGGCCCGATTTAAACATTTTTGGGGCTACTAATACAAGTGCACTGGCAAGGTACCCCCTACGCCATCAATCATAAATTTCGTGAAGTTGGGAAGCACCCACTACGCCATTATTCGTCATTCTGCGGAGAAGCGAGCTACCCGCCACAACCTGTAAGGCATTATGTGCACTTCGTTGATGCGGCGGCTGATGACGGTGAAGAATTATGGCTGCGCCCTTTGTAGTGGGTTGCAAGCTTTAAACGATTGGCTAGATACGTAATTGGCATTGTGTGACGCCCGGTGGTTATTGCACTGCCCCACCACACTATATACCATACGGTAAAGTAAGAAAGAGAGAGGGAAATAACTTTATTGAGACCCTGAGGAAATTGATCATGGGGGCCTTATGCGCCTCGTTGGCAACAAGTAAAAGTGCACTGCGAGGAATCCGCTATGCTATAAATCGTCATAATTTTTCTGAAGTAGGAGAGCATTCGCATAGAGCATTCCTCTATGCGATTTTTCGTGATTCTGCGGAGAACCGTGGTACCCACTAAATATTGCTAAGGCATCATGTGGACGTTGTTGTTGATGCTGTGCCTCATGAGGATTAAGAATTATAGCAGATTAAGAATTATAGCAAAGATGAAAGCAAATGCCTTAACAGTTATCTTCCACGTAGACCGCCACGCGTGCCGGATTGATAGGTTGGCCTGTTGCATGGGCATGCGCAGATAAGTTTTCGTGCCTTCTTTCTTTTCAGCCGTTGTGCGCCTCTTCAGTTGTTAGTCGGCGTTTGTGGTGTCCTGACTTCTTTCTTGTGTCCGTGTTTGCACGCCCTGTCTTTTTAGAATGAATACTTGCCAACTAGCTCAGCTCTCTGTTATTCTATAGCAGAGCCCTTTGTAATGGGCTGGAAGAATTCAACAACGCAGTCAATCGTTGCGTAATTCGCATTGTGTGACACCTGGTTACAGAACTCGCATTCTGTGACGCCTGTTTGTTATTTTACTCTTCCACCAGGCTATATTACACATGTTATTGTGTTTCCTTCCCGACGTGAAGCCTGTACAGGGTCGTTTTCCACAGAAGTTTCAAGCACTGCGATGCTTCTGAGGAAGAATACTGAGCTTCCACGCGGAGGCCCCAGGTTCGAACCCCCGTTCCATCCTGGATATTTTTTTTTCTTATTTCACACGATAGCGGTTACGGACACCCGCGGCGGCGGCGGCGGACAACTACAGCGTCAAAAACGGCCGTTGTTGTTATCTCACAAGAGCCATCGCTGTAAAATGAAAGGTAAGCATGCGGTTTGCGTGCATGTTTTCATTTGCACAAATTGTAGAGTGCTGCGACACATAGCTTCCTTCCAGTTGGGCAACAGGCATTATTTTTAAGTATGGCTGAATCGTGAAGGGCCCGATGTTGCTTTTAATATAATTGTTCTAAGAAGCAACGAAAATACGCACTCGAGACTCATAGTTTAACTTTGGCGTCTCCAACATGACCGCATAATTGAAAGCGTCATTGCATTTTTAGCTTGTTTATTACTTGTTATCGTTTATATAAGAGCGTCTGAGACTCAATATATCACCACTTGCACGCTCCGGAAATTTCGACCACCTGGGGTTCTTCAACGTGCGCCAAGATCTAAGTACACGAGCATCAAGCATTTTCGCCTCCATCGAAAATGCAGCCGCCGCGGCCGGGGTTCTATACCGCGACCTTCGGGTCAGCAGTCGAGCGCCCTAACCACTAGACCGCCATGGCGGGGCCCTGCGTATAGAGCAAATGACGGAAAACCAACCCCCCATCACGATATAAACGCGCGCCCACGAGCGACCATGCCCTGCTGAGGAGCGCGCACATCGCAATGCTCGAGGCGACGATTTTAAGCGCGGCCTAAGAGCTCTTCTGCCAATCTCGCTAGTGATAAGGAAAACACGCTGAAGTGCCACCAATCTCTGAGTACCGCCAACGGTAATTGGTGTGTATATATAGCTCGCCGTTAGTATGCGGAAGAACCAGGGGCGTAGCCAGAAATTTTTTTCGGGGGGGGGGTTCAACCATACTTTATGTATGTTCGTGCGTGCGTTTGTATGTGTGCGTGTATATATACGCAAGCAAAACTGAAAAATTTCGAGGGGGGGGGTGTTTGAACCCCCCAACCCCTCTTTGGCTACGCCCCTGGGAAGAACGTGCCGTCTGTGGCCGAGTCGGTTTGCGCTAAGGCGCGAGGGGTCGCAGGTTCGACTACAGGCCGCGGAACTTTTTCTTCTAGTATTTATTTTGCCATCTGTTAGTGTATGTTATCAAACCTCATAACCAAGACAGAAATGCGTCAATGCAGCCGTGGTGGACCCCGGTATAAAACACTTTCGTCTTAAAAATATCAGAAGGTCGGAATGGGTTAAGCTAGCCATTGCACATTAAGATTAACAATATGGTATGCCATAAACTGAAACTGGAGTCATAATTAGTAGGAACTTGTATAAACAAGGATATAAAAAAAACAGAAATCAATTGGACCGGGTTCGTTGCGGCTTCTGACGGATCAGATCTGAATTACGCGCTTTTGTCAGCGTGTATTCGGGAGCCCATGAAACGGAGTTTTCAACCGAGGAATATGCCACGGCAAACGAACGCCGAAAACGTATATAAAAAGGATGGAATAGGTTATGCTAAGGGTTGTATATGACAGAAGGGGCACTAGTATGTGCCTTAAATGAAAATACGCTAAAGGACGGCGATCATCTATCGTGTCGACTTCACGACCTCCTCGCCACATGCTCTCTCGCGGTACTCCCTGCCGTTGCGCCAGCTGAGAGCCGGGTTACACAGCATTCGCGTAACGTACAAAACAGAACTGGGCTCGCTTTGGGTACACTTCCTCTGGCGCTTGCCCGCTGGCGTGCGCCTCGCCCTTTCAACACGAATGTGTTTTCTTCCGGGGTCCACCACGGCTTCACTGACGTACTTCCGTCACGGATATGATGTTGTAAAATATACACTATCAGATGGCAAAGAAAGAAACTAGATGAAGTTCCGTTACCGGGAATCGAACCTACGACCCCTCGCTCCACAGCGCTCGGCGCGAACGAACTCGGCCACAGGCGGCACATTCCCCAGTATACTAACTGCGAACTATTTTATACACCATTTACCGCTGGCGGTACTCGGAGATCGGTGGCATTTTAGCGTGTTTTTATTATTACTAGCGAGATGGCGCGAACGCCTTGAAGGGCGCGCTTTAAAGGTCGTCTCCGCACGCGTTCCGATGAGTGCGCGCCTCTACATGGCGTAGTCGCTCGCGCGCGGGCGCTAATCTCGTGATGGCGGTGGTTTGTACGTCTTGTGCTCTCACCGCAAGTTTGTGTTAGAGCCGAAGGCCACTTCGCTCACTGCAGCGGCCACGTTTGCGAAAGGAGCGCGCTGCTCACACATAAATATGTTGCAACTGTGACAGTTGTTAGTTCGCGCTCATCATGTGTATGTTCTTTCCGGGCATCCTTTCTGCTCGAGGAGCACGTTGCGGTCTTGAGCTGATTGCCGTTGTTTGCGTGATCTTGCAACTCTTTGATACAGCATTCACTCCTACGCCCTTGTGCGGAAACAATGCACAACAAACGCTCAACTATGTCTGCGAAGACGCGTGTCATTTTCGTTTTATACCGATTCCAAGACAGAGGAATCAGCCATCTTTTTACTCCCCTCGCCCATTCAAGAAAGTACGCCTGCTTGCGCAACTAAACGCTCTTATGACTTTCTGACTATACCATGTCATAGTCGCCTCAGAAAGCACGTCCGTGCACATGCTGCTTCTACTGCTTCGACAGCGTGGGTTGACATGCTCACGTGATCAGTTGCTCTACTGAGTGCGTCGCAGTACAGTGAACTAGCAGAGGAGCAGCGGGCTCATTGGTATCATACGCCTTACGCCGCCGATATCTCCATGGCCACTAAGGTGTATTCTAGGACACACGAAATCTGATGGGCTAGTGCCACTACCACACATTAAGTGAATGATTGCAGTTTCACAGCGACGCTTTACATGAGTGATATCCCCGGATTTCTTCGACTGCAACGTCATTACAGTGGACAGAAAACCACCAACGAATTCAAGCAAAATGTGGCCTTGAACGCATGGGAAGTACAGACAATTGCAATTCTATGTAGGGGCGGAAACACACTTCAAAATGTCGCTCCAAGAATGGAAACGCCGATACAAGCAAGAAAACTAAATGATAAATAAGGTTATTAAGTTAAGCATAGGTGAGTTCTTGAATACGCCGGTAAGAGTTTCGAAAAACTTTTGAAGCGATGAAGCTTGGCATATGTTTCAGCTCCACTTACGTGAAACCTGGGGACGGGCGAAGCATGCAGTGTGCGCCAGTGTTTCAGCTTCATTGGCCAGGCGTCGGCGCAGTTTTTCTCCGGCGAGCGCCGTTCTCGCACCTTCCGAGCTTACAGTTCAGCGTCCATCGCAAAGGGCGTTTCCGGAGCCAAGGCCTGCCGTTCGCTCTCTCCCGCCACTTGAGCGCGCTGATTTGGCGCCAGCTAAGTGCCGCTCGGAGGAGATATCGCGCCCTTGCTGAGGCGGTGGCGCCCTCTCTTGCGTTGAACTGTTTTTAATAATTTATATGAGAGGCAGACTTGCCGTACGTTGTCTTCGTGTTAGAGAGTGCAATATGCGACGAAGTATGCTTTACAGCAGAACACTTAGCATTTGAAACTAATTTTGAGAAAGAATTAAAAAAAATGCTGTTAATAAGTGCGATTAAATCCTGATTATTGCACTATTTTAAATTCGCTTAAATCGTTTTAGTTTATTCTGAACCGGTTTTGACTAATTATACACTTGTTTTTGACCACAGTTTGACAACTTGATTTACCGTGTCAACGAGATAAGACCCCGACAAGCCGAGACCCTAAGGCGCTTCGCCCCTAAAATGGTTGACAATTCAGCGTACACTGCGCTATACTAAGGGAGAGCGCAAACCATTCATACGCGAGAGTCTTTTATTGGAATCGTTAAGGGTTGTGCTTCGCAGGAAAGGTGGGAGGTTCACTAATAACAGTTGCTGGGGGTTCAAGAGGAATCGAAACCACGGCATGATTATGAGGCTCCTCATCTTAGTAGACTCCGGATGAGATTTGACCAAGTAGGCTTCTCTAACGTGCACACATGTTTTCTTTGCACTTCGCCGCATCAGAAGTGCGGCCGCCGTGACCTCAAATAAGTAAAATTATTCCAAGTATTACGAGGTGCACTAGGTTACTGTGCTAAGCTGTCACTGAATTGTGAAGCGGCCTTCCTACTTGTGGCCGCTCAAGGAAAGTGCGTTGCCGGCGGGTGCGACAGGCAACACTGCTACCACTGCAAATGGAGCCAACTCTACGAAGGTTCTCAAGTAAGGTCACTCGTCTTACTGACAAGAGTGGCACAAGTTTCCCTATCGTTTGTTTGTAAACCAGGAGGCTAAGGTTCATACCAACACCATTTTGGAAAGTCAAGAGAAGACATCACTGAAAGAAGCACTGAACTATTAAATCGGAATTAGAATATTAAATTTTAAAGTTTCTATTTAGCCTAATGACGACGCCTAAAGGTTAACAACTGCCTTACAAATAAGACAGAAGTCTTGCTACTGATGTCGTTTTTCGTGACGGACGGTGTGGAAGATCAGACGCAAGCTCCAACAGAGACCCTGTGAGAGTGAGGAAGAGAGCGAGTGAAACTTTATTCAAAGGAAAGAGGGATCTTAGATCCTCTATGACTGGAGTCTTACGCCCAGGGCTGCACTGGCCTTGGCCGCCCGCAGGACTTGATCCAAGAGCGCGAGCTGCACTCCCGGATCGCGTATTATGAATTACTGGCGCCGCAGCACACGTGAGAGAGAAAAAAGAGAGAGGGAGGAGGGAGCTAATGGCGGCCGCCGGGAGCTCTTGCTCGCTATTGGTTCTTCTTTTTAGGTCACGTGACTGAGCCCACGCGCGTTTTCGAACGCACACTCGCCCCCGCCACGCCGCAGATCCGCGCACTTAAGGCACGTGTGAGTGGGTTTCAACAGGGTGATAGTTTCGATAAGAAATGTGGTTCCGACTGTCAACGTGAAGTGCCTCCGCGTCCACCTGTGCACGGACGGCGACGCGCACGAGTAACACGTGAGACAATTATTACGGAATGGATCGGCAACAGGGAAACCGGAAACCCGAAAGCGCGTCCAAAATCCTTGCCATGTTAGCTCGATGATTAGTGGAATCCGGTATGTTTGGGCATGTTGTTGTTTTATTGCTGTTTCTAGCGCATACACGGGACCAAAACATGTAACACCGATGAATACAGGCGCTAACTTCCAACAGGTTTATTTTCAAAGCATCTCACTCATATATATTGGATAGGTGAAAGACCCGAGCAACACCTTGGAGAAGGGACCCGAACTTACAATACAACCTAGATTTTCTGGTCCAGCGTTGTTAACATTAGTCAGAGATGTTTCAGTATGTGCTGAAGGCAGTGATGTTTAAAGGTGTTTCCGGCAGGCGTTCATGTGGTATTGCGGGCAAAGCTTTTCTTCGGGATAATAGCCCAGCAGTCCTTCCTGCAGCCAATGAAGGCTGGTGTGTGGTTCGTCCGCATGAGAATTGAAAAGTGAAGGTCAATGCAGCTATTAATAATAATATATCAGAGTCTATCCTCTTCCTCACCCGAAGCTGAGCAGAGCTCAGTCAGCTACTCTGAGAATGTTGCAGACGGGGTCTTTCCCGTCGCGATGCATCCTCAGTAGGATGTACTCGGACATTTACCCTGGTTGCCCCGACTGCAGTGAAACCTTTAGTTCCATGGCTCACATGCTCTGGCGATGTCCCGCGTTGCCTAAAAACCTTTTCTCCAGCGAAGCCAAATGGGAGGAGGCCATCAGAAGCATGGCACTCCGAAAGCAAATCTAGGCTATCCAGAGGGCCCAACAAAGGGCGGAGCGTCACGGCGTTCTGTCCTCGTGGGCGCAACCAGCAGTTACAAGAACTTCCCGTCAGGGGGTCAGTAACTCCTCCGGATAAAATAAGTTTCGTTGTCTGTCTGTCTGTCTGTCTGTCTGTCTGTCTGTCTGTCTGTCTGTCTGCGGTTTAACGTCCCAAAACCACGATCACCGTAATCTGCCTCCATTACAGTGTTATTTCATGTACTATTCTTTTTGTAACGGCACTTATACCACTTTTTCTACCTATTGCACTGTCTTTGCCTCGCTTTTGAAATTGAAATAATGTATTCTATATTTTGCAAACATTTTTTGATTTTTTTTTCTAGCTTTGCATAATAATGACCATGCTGTTATTCATGCTTTTGTCCCCCCCCTTATGTAATATCCTGAACAGGGCCTTTGAGGGTCAATAAATGATGATGATGATGATGATGATGATATGATTATGAGAGACGCCGTAGTGGAGCGTTCCGGAAATTCTGGCCACCTGCGGTTGTCAGTGCAGCTATAGGATGTGCATTCTTAAGTAAAAATGATGTTTCACTGAATAAAGAAAAGAGCGAAGGAAAAGATTATGTCAAAAGCTAAACCACAACAAACTGGCTCGCCATATCGGCAGTAAAAGACCATTGGTTTTAACTGTTCTTTTAAGTGAAGACCCAGAAGTCAATGACCGTTGCGTATCATCGTGTCAGACTCAGGTACATGGCAAAAGTCTGTTGGCCTCTACATTCAAGATTAGTACAAGTTATTGAGCATAGATGATCTGTTTCTGACGAAGAATTCTTAGCAAGTGATCAGTTATCGTCAAACTGAGTCTTGCAATAACTTGCATGCTTTCTTGATCGACGTCAAAGATCTGTATCATTCCTTAACCCATAATGAGCTGCTTTCGTGCGTTCAAGAATGCATGGACGTTCATGATGAACTGAATTTGATAAATACCCTCTGCGTATCGTTGCAAGGGTTTCGTGAGTTTCTTTCTATTTCCGTGCCATATTAACACGAAAGTGTTTTATCCCGGGGTCCACCAATTACTTCCGCTACCGGATATGACGTTCATAAAATGGACGCCAACGGCTGAGAAAAAAAAAACCCAACAAAATGATATGCTGCTGGGAATCGAACCCACGACGCTGCGGCCGCGACGGTAAGCGCCCGACGCTAAACCTACAACGCTAGCTTGGCAGATGCTGGACACCTCACGAACGCGCCCTATATCTTTCACACATTCTCTCTCGCACGGTGCTCTCTGATGGTGGTGTAGATATGCGGGGCGGAGCGGGTGCCGCCGTCTGTGAGAGGTGAAAAGAAGTAATGCGTCATGATCGACACTCACTAGCGCTTACTCAGAAATTGCGCTCGGTATCGGAGGCCATGGTTAAGGCGTCTCGATACGGGACACTGGCCGCGCTGGCCTCGCCGAGGCACCCTAGACGCAGTTAAGTTGTTTGCCTTTCGCTTCGCGTGAGCGTGTGCCGCCTCATCGGAGTAGTGCAGTTTCCACATGCACCAACGGATTTCTCCGCCGCCGACTACTTCAACTGCGAGAGCACCGACTAACAAAACTGCTGCTATACGTGTTGCTGAAAGGACACGATTTCGACGGATGAATGTCGTGCCTTGGTGGAGCGAAGCGGAGGCCCGGGGGACGCGCGCGTTTGCGCCTCAAGCTAAGAACCTCTACGAACTAGGCGTCAACATGGCTGCATCCACGCCAATCGGTGATATAGCTGCCAAACACGAATAAACATTGTACAAGCTCTTATATATCATTACAGAATAAGCAATACTTCTGTGTAGATACGTTTCACTTTCTTGTTATACCAATTCCTATGACGGTGGGATCAGCCATGTCTTTTTTTTCTGAATGTGACTGAAATATATTTCTTCAAAAATAAGGAATTCGCATTGGTTCATGCATTGCGGCCATTTCTAGCGGTCTGTATCTTGCCCGCGTAAACAGAAAATTGGGAAGCCAACTTATCAGTTCAAATGTCAAGAAAGTGTACCGGTACGTTGACGATTGCCTTGTTTTCCTGAATACAAATAGATTTCATAATGATGTGTCTCAGCTACTAGGTGTTTTTACAAACTGCCTTCGTACGCTCCTTATCAGCCATGAAACACCAGGAATTAACAGCCTCAGATATCTTGGCATATGGATGTGTTTAGCAGGTAACCATGTGTGTTGGTCGTATGAGTGTAGAGACAATAAGCCATTTCTGCCATCTTCGTCGCGTCATTCTAATCTCGTAATGACGGGTATAGGGAAGCTAACTGTAACGAACGCGCTTCGCCGCTCCTTCTATCTAAGTGTCAGAGCAGTTTCGCGCTCAGGCCGAGCACATGAAAAATGCTGGGTACCCGCAGCCAGTGATCACTTCAGTGGCCGAAGGTCTTAAAACCTTCAAACGTGGCCGCCTGAACCCGCTGACAAAAGTGCCACAACAGGATAGGAAAAGAAAGAAAAGTGCGCTGTGGTATCATATGCACAGTGTGTATCGCACAGGCTTAAGAAGACTGGGAGGACCGCTAACGTCAAGGTGCTGTTCACAGCGTCAAACAGACTCTCCAGTCCGTGCAAAGCCAGCTACCGGAAAGCCAAGGAAGCTGGATGTACGACAAAAACAGACTAGCTTTCTTGAGTGCACCACCAATGTGGTGCATGCGCTACCGCTAATGTGCAGGATGAAGTAAACACCGGCCAGGATGGTCAATGTATGAACGACAGCTTGCGGGAGCACGCCAACAATGTGCGCAATGGCGCGATGCGGGCCATCTTAGCCTCCACTGCAAAAAATGTGGGTGCAATGTCCCAGTATTGCCAATGCTACGTCATGGCAAGGAGCGCCAAGCAAATGACACGCGAGGTAACACAAGCTGTGAATATCGCTAAATGGCGGACACGTGCGTAAGTCCAACATCAGTTGGTCTAACAGAAAAAGAAATCAATTGTCTTAATCACAATTCATGAACGAAATGGCGGAAAGAGCAGTAAATATCTTCTCTTAATCTTTTCCTTTTTAGCCGGCTTTCACTTTGTGGTGTTCATCGTTTCCGACGTGAAATGTGCAAATGCGGTCGGGCTGGCTTTTCACCAGTCCCATATATATGAGTGCGACGCTTTGAAAATAAATTTGTTGGAAGTTAGCACATGTATTCGTCGCTGTTAGCTGTTTTTGTCTCGCGTGTGCGCTAGAAACAGCAATGGAGCACGAACATGCCCAAATCTACGTGATTCCACTAATCATCAAGCTGACGTGGCAAAGATTTTGAACGCGTTTTAGGATTTTCGGTTTTCCCTGTCGGCGATCCATGCCGTATTAATTGCCTCACATGTTCCCGGCGATCCACTCGTGCGCGTCGCCGTCTGTGCACAGGTGGACGGAGAGGCACTTCACGTTGACAGTCGGAACCAAATAGCTCATCGAAACCATCACGCTGTCGAAGCCCACTCGCACGAGCCCGGTACGCGCGGATCTGCGGCGTGTAAGGGGGGCGAGCGTGCGTTCGAAAACACGCGCGCGAGCCCAGTCACGTGACGTCAAATGAAAAACCAATAGCGTGCAAGCGCTCCCGGCGGCAGCCGCTTAGCGCCGCCGGCTCCCTCCTCGCTGTCTCTTTTTTCTCTCTTGCGTGCGCTGCTGCGCCAGCAATTCATAATACGTTCTCGGGTCCGAGCTGACACAACCCTGTGACAGTAAAAGCGAAACAAAACGCTGCAGTAAAGAAACACAATGAAATTGAAGGTTACAGCAAATATGAGATTTAATAACAGTATCAGCGCAAAAGCCAACGAATTCAGCTGTGTGATGGAAATCAGAGGTCTTATTGTACTCGGAAATTAGCGAAAAGGTTTGAAATAATTTCTCCGCAAGGTCTCTTGATAGATCAGTCGAAATCAAAGTCTCACTAGTGCATTACAGGTTGCTTCTGATCACCAGTTCTTCTGTCGTCGCATGCTGCTATGTTTTAGGCAACTGTCAAAAGGTAGAAGCGTGGATGCAACATCGAAATTTTGAATGAGCATGAAACGAAGAAGGGTCGAGTACACTCTTATAAAAGGGAGTCATGTCTATCTGACTCTCCTTGTGGCAGCCGATGATCATCATTTTTTTTTTCCTAAAGGTAACCACAGTACTCTGTTAGGCGCTCCTGCATAAATTTATGACTCCCTTGCTCCAAGGGAGTCAGTCACGGACATGCATATACAGGGTGATTTTAAAAAAAACTGTACTGGCTACGACCAAGATACAGTTCGATGGTTTAGAGGGTGTGTGCATAAAATGATATACCGAAAACTCTCGGTTGAAAATATATAGAATGCGATCGTATAATGCGGAAGTACACACGAATTATGCGATGACTTCAGTTAAATTATTGCGGAAATAGCTCGTTGAAACGTCTACAAATATCAGGGTTCTGAAAAATTTAAAGGTTTGCCCTCCAAGTGAAACATATAATGTTAAGACAACGTCTGACAATGACAGCGCTGTCAAATTTACGAATCTTTAAACGTTTCTAAGTGAGGTTCGTAGATTCCTACGACTTCAAGTGCTGCAGAAAACATAAGCTTACTAGTGAAATGAGCATGCATGGTGCTGAAGGGGTACATTTTAGCGCAAACTATGAAAGAAAGGCATGGGTAAAAAGTAGCAGAAAGCAGAAAGGTCGGGGTCAGAAAGGTCTGCTTTCTCCTACTTTTTACTCGTGCCTTCCTTCCATAGCTTGAGCTAAAATGTGCCCCGTCGATTCTAAAGAACTCGCCCAGCAACAAGTTTTACTCATGCATGGTGTTGCACGCGCAAGCGACCGGACACAGATCTAGCTCGATGACTATGAAAACATGGGCCGCAAAGCTGTCAAGAAGGCCCAACCGCATGCACGCGAATTTTGAGCGACGTCAACGAGCGACAGCGACAACCGGGCTCCGTCGCGCTGTCGCATCGCGACGGGAGCACCCACATGTTCGCGCCAAAGTGTCAGGGTTGCTCGGTTGAAAACTACTGCGTGCGCGCAGGTAAATTGCGAAAAAGAATTGCATAGTAGATGAATGGCAACATGCGAATTTATTATTGTCTTGCGTGAGATAAGGAAGCCATGAAAGCGTTTAGTGACCTTGTTTTTTCGCAGCCTTTTGTTTACTCGCGACACTAGTATTTGCTGTGCACTCGAGGGGGCGCCCGGAAGCCTACGCTACTACGTCGCTCTGTGCAAGCTGTGTCATCTTAGGTTTAGTCCACGAGGCGCACTACCACAACGTTTCCTCCTGCTGTCATGGTACGTTTATGAAAAGCCGAAGCGCCTCACATCGCTGCCTCGCAAAGACAAGGGATACCTCCCACGACGACGATGTTGACATTGCAGCAAGCGACCACCAGTGCAACAAGCTAGCACCGAAACTTAAAAAACTAACCGTTGATGTGGTCGGGCGTTGCCCATCGGACCGGGAGCAGCTGGGCCTTAGGGAGAAGTAGAACTCAGGAGCTGGAGCTGATTGCAAGAACGTTTATTTACATGACTATTTGGTTGCGTGTTTGCGGAGTGTCTCGACGCTCGCGCTATAATGCCTTGGTCTTCCCAAGGTTCCCTGTTGGAGAAAACCATTGAGTTCAGGACAGCCCAATCAAAACGTTGTCTTCATATCCACCCCCAAAGGGGAAAGGTCAAGCACCGCCTCTTTCCCACCCAAGGAAAGAGAGAAGCGGCGCGCCCGGCTCGACGGACGACGCCCGGGAAGTGAACCGAAGACACAATAGGGCACCATACACATAGTGAAGGGATCGCGGCGGCGCTAATGCCTGAAAACTGGCCGTGTTGTCAGGTGCAGTCTTTCCTTGCCTCGATAGTGGCGCGGCTCTGCAGCTCCTGGCCAGGTCACCAAGCCATAAAGGCAACGCGGAGTGTGACAGATGTTCCCTATGAGGAATCTCACGCGCTTGGCTAATTGTCTGGTGCATCTCGCAGAATGCTGAACAAAGTAGTACACAAGTGACTGCCTTTTCAGAGCAGCCATGATGGCAAACAGCTCAATTCCATGCCATAAAACCGTCAAACTCGGCCGGGTGTGTCCAAGGCAATTGACGTGGCGAACTGACAGCTTCAAAGGGTTCAGGACATGACTGCCGTGTTGTCGCCGTATCAGGCGCTCTTCGGGGAACGTTGACGATGCAGAAAGCAGGGCAGAGGCCGTCAAATCATTCCCACGATCCAGCGGCGCCAAGCCGTGGAGTCCGATCATAAGAGCCCGTCCGCCGCTTCAGGATGTCTCGAAGGCGATGCAGCACCAAAGCACCCCGGAGAGGCCGCTGACCTGCTTCCTTTTTTTTTGGCCCTCACTTAGGCTGAGCCCATGTTTTGGAGCTGAGAAACGGCTTGCAAGTGCCGGATATGAACCGGCGAAACTCAAGCCACAACGAACAGAGAGCACCCAACTGACATTGACAAATGCCAGGCTACATTCTCTAATCAAAACTTCCTCGAAAATTACACTTACGGTCTCGCTCGTGAAAGTCACGGATCAAATAACAAAAGCCATAAGCGACACAGACCCACTAAACATGAACAAAATCAATAGCCTAACGTTTTCGTATTATTTCCAGAGAAAAGCCACATCCTCTGAGACACGCAGGTGCTACAGGCGATACAAAAACAAGAGGAAGTGATTTATAGAATAGGCTAAATGCATGTTATGAACACAAAACGCAAAAAAAGGTATGTAAAGTTACTTTGGTGTTAAAGTGTGTAGGCATGGCTGAGACGAGCAGCGTTTCTGCTATCTTGCCCAATATCGTGGTCCAAACAACACGCCTCACCTTTTGCGACATGGTAAATTTTGCTCATCAGAGTTTTGTCGGCGGCACGCAATTGCCCCGGAACATCCCTGAGATAGCTCGAACACTCCTTCTAGCTGAAGGAAAAGACAGCAGTGCCTACTATATAGGCGGGTGCGAAACCTTGATTGCCCTCAAAACAAGGTCCATAATTCGGAAGCCGAACGACGCGTGCTTAGAGCCGAATGTAAGGACAAGGTCCGGCCCTGTGGCCTCGTAAGGCACTGAAAGCAAGGAAAACAGAGTAGCCCGCACACAGGCATTCCGGTCTGTCAGGCTCACAGCACATAACCCTTCTGAATAAGGCAACACTAGCCCGGACTCCCGTTTTTCCTTGAGCCTCGCTAGGGGTGTTCCTAGTGACTAGAAAATTTCGTCGCCAGCGCATTCATCGCGACTATCGACTTGTGGGTCAGCAGCGTTTAACCCTTCCCGAATCGCGCAGCTCTTGATCTCAGGTGAGGACTCTAAAGCTATCGGACGCGTCAAAGCTGCAACCGTATGGTCACCAAAACAAAAGCCCTTCTTTCTGAAAAGCATATCCGAGTCCTTATAACAGGGATAATGCTTGGGCAGGCTTTGTGACACGGCAGCATCCGTTGCTAGCAGTCCGAATGGCCCCTCAATCTCCAAGCGGCTATCAACCTGTGGACCAGCTCGTTGAACAATACCAACTTACCATGCGCGCTTCTTTGATATCGGCTGCGGCTTGGCTCTGTAGGCGTGGGTCATGTCTGCACCCTGAGGTGCTCAGGTATGCACGCCGAGCTCTACTACGTCCGCCAGGCTCGCCTGCCCATTCACCAAACCCTAGTGCACCACCTGCTGCTGGTTTACGCGACCTTCAGGCGTTCACTCAACACTTTCAGTCAATGGCTCAATCTTTTACTAGTGTCAGTTATCCCGGACCTGCTTCTGCGCATCCCCTGTTGAAAGATTTACCACACGACGCCAGCAGTGCATGCGACGGTCACCTATCGCCGCCATAGGATGACAAAATAAAGGACGTGTTATACGCAATGAAAAAGGGTTCGGCCCCCGGGCCTGACGGACATCCTTCTGAGTTTTACATACAGTTCAGGCCTATCGTAGGCCCATTTATGTCACGTGTCATTCGTTAATGTTTCCAAGATCTTACCCTCCCGAACTCTTTCTACAGAGGCCGTATTACACTATTTCCCACTAAAGACCCATTGTCCACACAACCCGAAAATTGGCGCCCTATTACCCTTCAGCATGTAGATTACAAACTCTTGGCCAACATCCTGGTGCGCCGAATCAGTCCGTATCTTGCATCAGTAAAGGCTCCCCGCCAGTTTTGTTCCCTTCCAGGGCGAGAAATTCACACCCATAGATTGTTAACGCGCGACATCATCCACTACACCACTGGTCGATGTACCCATGGGCTGCTGGTTTCCTTAGATGAGGAAAAAGCTTTTGATTTCATTCAGCATGACTGCTTAGTAAATGTTTTACATGCATACGGTTTCCCGGACAATTTCAGTCACCTCATTCACGCTCCTTCCATTAGAACCCTTCTCAAGGGCCTTTGAACGTGACCCACGGATTCGACGCTTACCCCTACCTGGTAATACGCAAGTAGAGGTCACTGCATATACTGATGATATTACCCTTTATGTTCATAATGAACAGTCGCTGGAGGATGCCCTTTATACTTTTCATCATTTCTGCATGATCCCAGGTGCAAGGGTAACTTTTTTTAGCGGTGTGCGAATATTCGAAAGTTTCGAATATTCGTCGAATATTACATTCAAAATATTCGTATTCGATTCGAAAATCGTGTATTCGAAAAGTCTCGAATAATCGATAACTTCGAATATTCGAAAAATTCTAATATGCGATTCGATTATCGTGCATAAAATAACTCGTCTTCCACATTTCTGCTGCGTTCGTATCGCCAAAAATGTTGCCGAGAGGAGCGATACACATCGTAAGTACACGGAGGCACGATATCTGCCTGCGACGAGCGCCCCAATACGTATGATTTATTGCTGGTGCATCTCCGACGTGCAGCGCTGTTGACGATCATGTAACCGTACATTTTCAATATTATCGGCCGTAACGTGCCGCACTACCACTCGTTCAATATGCGGGACCACTTCTGAAGAAAGACAGTGACCCACGTGACTGGTGGCGGACTGTAGGCACCTTTAGATACCCCAGTCTGGCGAAGCTTTGCCCCGTGTAACTCCCTATACCAGCCACTTCTGTTTCAAGCGAGCATGCCTTTTCAGTGGCAGGGGGGGGTGGTCGCTGTTACAAGGGAGCGCCTGCTGCCTGATCATGTGGAGCAACTCATATTTCTTCATGATAACATCTAGTCATTACTTTCATTGTGCTGTGATATTTGCTTGTGTTGTGATGTGCATTGTGCTAGCCTGGACCTTGTGTTCTCGAGATAGCAGTGTATGTTGTGTTGCCAGTCAGGTTGTTAATGTTTTTTTCTTCAAATAGCTACATGTTAAATAAAATATCGTTACTGTGGAGGCATTTTATTGCGATAGCAATTATATGGACAGTCTCGGCTGGATTTTGCCGTCGCCGTCGCCGTCATGCACCGTATATGTATAAGTATATATATATATATAAAAGCCCCAAAGAAAAATAATTCAGAAAAATGCTTCCGAAGCGCGGAATCGAACCAGGGACCTCTTGTTCCGCAGCGAGTGGCGCTATCCACTACGCCACGAAACGCAGATCCTCCACGTAGCTAACGGCGAGCGTTATATACATACCCTTTACCGCTGGACGGACTCACAGACGGCAGGCGATAATAAGGATGGCGCTAGCAGCGCGACGGGCGCATTTAAAAGTCGTCGTCGAGCTCGCTCGCTTCTTATATTTGCGCAGCGAGAACATTGCCCTTCCGTTGTCTGCTCGCGCGGTTTTCTCGCGGTGGGGGGAAGAGGAATGTCTCACGCTTTCACCGTGATGTCCGCGCTCATGTTACCGAGCGTACGAAAGTCACTCGAGCTGAAGGGACGCCGCTAAACGAACAAACAGAAGATGAGCGCGAACTATCAAGTGTCACAGCTCGACAGTTGAAGCACGCTAGTTTCCTTCGCTGCTTCGGCCGCCTTTGCAACAGGAACGCTGTTCAAACTGAGAGTATCCATTGGCGAGCCTCACTTCGTATAGCATTAATTTCTTGCTATCGCATTCATTGCTTCGCCCTTGCGGCGAAACTGTGACTTTTTTCCTTTGATATTCGATATTCGATTAGATATTCGAAGGTGGATATTCGTATTCGATTCGTATTCGAAAAATTGGATATTCGCACACCCCTACTTTTTTTAAAGCGAAGATTTCTTTATTGGCAATCGCAGCGGTCATGTCAGTATCACATCGCCTTCAGAATCGTCTCCTACCTCTACGATCATCGGCGTCACTTTCAATGCATTCGGTCTACATGACAACACCTGGTCATTCGTTCTACAAACTCTCGAAAATTATGTCACAGTTGCCAAACATTGTGATTTCTGCTCCTGCAAAGCTGGTACTTATCGCAACCGATTTATCTAGGAAAATTTTGGTACATTTGCCACATTGTAAAACCCCCGCTTCGGGACACAAGGAAAGTACAGAGTTGCATTCGTTTTTTCTGGTCTGGCGGCACAGAAATATTATCTCGTCCAACATTAGCTCAACCGCGAGACCATGGCGGGTTTGCATTCCGCGATGTTTCTTCCACCGCTTCTATCTTGTGCCTGCGCACATTATTGAGAATCTAGGTCGTTACCGTACTCCCGCGCAGACCCTGGTTCGTTACCACCTTTGGCCATTACTACGGGTCTTGATGCCGGCTAACCTTATAAACCGCAATCCCCAGTCAGCTCTGCTACCATTTTTGCATCGAGCCCTTCTGGCATTTCCCCGACGTCTAGAGGCTACGTGCCCAGAGATAGAGGGCCTAGAAGCTAATGTGGTGGACACAATGGCCGCCTTTCTGCTGCCCGTGCTTCCCTAGCATCGTCAATCTATAATGAACCGCCCATGAAACGAATAACTGCAGCGGCGTCGGCAGCCATCTCCGTGATTTTGTTTGGCGGTTGGGCTGGGGCTTACTCTCCGCTCGAGATCGGTTGCAGGGTTGGTAAGTTGGTGCGCGTCTCCACGCGCCCCAACAGCACTACGACTGGAACTGACCGTCATGCGACGCTCCTTATGGCGCGCTGTTCATTCAGGTTTCCGCGGACGTGGTGTTCAGGTTTCCGCGGACATAGTGGACGGTCATTTTCCGCGCGGCAGCTCCTCCGCGCATTTAGTAGTTCAGCTTTTGGCGAAAACAGATGAGAGGCTTTGGCGGGAAATTATAGCAGGCATGCTTTGTGGCCGATATTGGGCAGAATGAGACACGAGATCCTCGCTTTCCTCTCTGAGGAGCTCTCCTTCCTAGGCGAGCGCGAGTTTCTGTGGCATCGGTCGTGCCGCTTTGTCGACGTCGAACACGAAAGGTTACAACTTACTTTTCGACCGACGTGGTGCTAGACGGCGCCCGTTGAGTCGTTGTTGATGCCCTTGTCTGCCTACCCTCGCGATTCGTGTTTATCACTTTCGTCAGTAACCCATTGTGTTTCATTGCATCTATTGTATCTTTGTATCCATTGTTTCATGATATCCCACTGAGTTCTTTTGTACTCAATGTCACATCTTAGTCAGGCATATTATATTAATGATGCGTTCAGTACAAGACAGCGATGTTTGACGTGGTACATAGGTGTGCCGATGCTTATGTACCCCTAAATACCGAAATGTTGTGAAGTTTTTGTCTTTTTACATTGTGTAAAAGAGCTTTTTCAAAACAGTTATAATAACCTATCGTTGTATCTGGGCTGGCAAAACAGAAATAAAGAGCATAGCCACACGTTTTTATTTCTTTCATGTAGGCCTACTTACTCGGCAACAAGTGCTCCCGGTCGAACGAGGCAGGTCATGGCAAAGAACACTGAACGCTATATTATAGGCTTCATAAAAGAACATAGAAGTATAAAAGCAGGCTTTAAAAAGTTTGAAATGGGCACGGAAATAAATTGTTAAAAAGTACTTTAGAGCAAAACTTGAGCCTTGATATAAGTTGTTGCGCTCTCAAGACGCACTTCTAACCAAAATAAATTAAAGACATTATTTTAATGTACAATGACTAAATAATGATGTCCCGCCATTTTTGTTGATCAGACGTACAAATACTTCAGCGAAACTCGCAACGTTTGCAGTAGTGATTTCTTCGGGGCGTTTGATGCGATGTAGGAGATGGCACGCCTTTCGCTCCAGCAGTAGTGTCCCGTGTTCACTGCATGTGCTAGTGCAGCACACCGCACTTTCAATCGTCCACTATTTACAGTGTCCTACGGTAGAGTACCCATATTTCTCTGAATCGTTTGTAAGTCAAGCCCCTCTTTGATAATTGTGTATAGGTACAGCTGCATGCATTTCTCCTCCGGTGAGGTTCTCAAACTGATTGACTTCTCCTGCTAAATAGTAGTGCTAAAATCCAGAATTCCATTGCTGGCATGTCGGCATTCACATTCTCAACTTGACGAAGATGCCATACTTGCTCCTCAGTGCGATGCTCGGGGCAACCAAATACGTCTTTTGGCAGGGTTCTCAAAGCATTCATCGCATTCGGCCCTAGAACACATGACGGACTAATGGCTCTCAGCTTCCGCACCGAAGACGTAGCATTCGGAAGATGTTTCTGAAGATCAGATGCACAAGCCTTAAGAAAAGCAAAACAACGTCGCTTGAGGTAGTGTAGCTCTTTCGTTATGAGTCGTATATTGCTGACGTGGTCACTGAAGCTTCCACCAAAATCCACGTCGTGTAGACCTAGGAATGCTGATCAAAAACACATGGTGCGGCCTACCGCGTGGAGCGGATACTGCGTCGGGCGCCTAGTGCTCCTGGCTGCCGCCGCGGCGCCACCAGTGGGGGAGCCTCTGGGGAGACCGAAAGCGAGAGCGCCGGAATTATTGCGGCGGATCGTGGCTTGATAGCGCAGCTGCTAAGCGCTTGTTAGTTTTTAAATGGTTACAATAAACTTGCTATAGCGTAAACTATATTGGTAATCGTCCTACCGAATGTGCGCCGGCGATGCTTCAACCTAGATATAGCAAGTGTTAGTTTTATCTGAAGTGGTTGCTCGTGCGAGTTGCGATTTTTCGCGTCATGTTTTCTCTCTTTTGTTGCCGTTGCGCTGTTCACCCTCGATAATGTATGTTTGTGCTACAGTTGTTTTATCAACATGAGAGTCGCTTATTCACAGGTGCGGTTGTATTTCCGAAATGACTGTTGCTCACACCTTAGAAACAATATCATTGTGAACATTAGGGGAGTCATAATTGCTTTATTGCACGTGTGTAAAAAAAAGATAACTGTGTTATTGGAATCACAGGCGCAGCGCTTTCCTGGCCAGAGGTTTTTGCGTCAAGCGTACGAGACGCTTAACAGACATATTAACATTTCCTGCTCAGTTGGCAAGAAGCGTTCGTAAGAGCTCTCTGATGAAAACTTTGTAGACTTCTATGGCGTGGTCGTCCGCCCCGCAAGTCCACTTTCAGCACTTCCATGGCCATAGAGAACACCTGGTCACCTTTCGGACATATCGTAAAAAAATATCCGACAGGAATACTATATGTTGTTGACAAGTCTCTTATACAAAACATAGTAATCGGTTAGTCACTTGGGGTACCGGCTCTTCTTCAGCACGGTCAACGAAACCAAAAAGTTTGTCGACTTGTCGGTCGTATATGACTGTCTGTTGTATGGCCATCTCGTCAATGATCAGGGAGCAGAACGCTTCTTGCTCTACACTGAGACCCTTGAATTCGATGCGCAGCCGCTACTTTATCAACGAAGTGACGCCGATGCCACCTGTTAAATGGCCTACATATTTCTAAAGCGTTGAGCGACAGGAGAGGTGAAAGATATTTCTGGACCTTGCATGCTCATAACTTTTGAAGCATGCCTTCCAAATTACACAATCCCTTAGAATGACGTCACTGTAGCGGGGCTTCTTCGTCGAGAAACTGCGGACGTGGTTTCTAGCGAACTCGGCAGTCTTGTCACCTTGCGCAGCACCATTGAGCACCTTCATAAAACAGACAATGTCCATGTTATTTTCATAAAACTGCGCGCGCTCCTCAGCCTCATCCACTTTTTCTTGAAGGGCCTGCAGTGCTCCTTTCATACGAGCGATCTTCGCTTGCAAGCAGTGCGTTTTTTTAGCTTCTTCTGCCAGTCTAACAAGGTCGAATGTAGTTTGGCATCTCCTTTATTTCGTGCGTCGGCAAGCTCATGGAACACATCGTTCTTGCTCGTTTGCAAACGCACATTGATGCCCACAGCCTCGATCTCCATACTATGCTCGGTTTCCGCCCTGGCCTCTCAACGCAAGACGTTCTCTTGCAGCTTCACCATGACCTCCTCAGCTCATCCGCTTTCTCGGGCACGAAGGCTCTCCTCAGCCTCGATCTTCATATGGCGCTTGACCAGGTATCTTATGCGGCTATCCTCACTAAACTTGGATCCCTCAACGCCGGCGCTCCACTCTTCAACTACATTCGCTCCATCCTTGCCGGTCGCACTGCCGAACTCATCGTGGGAAACCTTCCATCTCCCACGTACGCTCTCGGCTGTCGTGGTACACCCCAAGGCACAGTCTTGTCGCCTTTTCTTTTTAACCTCGCCCTCCGCTCGCTTCCCGGAAAGCTCGACCGCATCCCTGGCCTAAAGAACACCATGTATGCAGACAGCATGACTTTTTGGTTCACGTCAGGTTCCGACAGGCACATTGAGCACACTTTGCAACGCGCCGCAGACATTGTCATAGACCATGTGCACGCGGCTGGTCTCACCTGCCCAGCGGCCAAATCAGCCCTCCTTCTCATACGCCCCCTCCCCCCGACCGGCGCTGCCTGAAGACACCCCATCCCACCATAATGGTTCGCGCTAACACCACCCCCGTTCCCGTCGTGTCGCATCTCCGCGTGCTGGGGTTGATCTTGCAATCCAACCGTCGCCACATTCACACCATCGACCAGCTCCAGCTTCCGGTTCAGCAGACTGAGCGCATGCTAGGTCGTGTTCTAGCGCGGCGCGAGGATATGCGTGAACGCGATCTGCTCCGCCTAATTGACGCCTTCGTCATTTTCCGCCTCACCTATGGCCTGCCTCACACTCACCTTCTCAAATCCGAACGCGACAAGATCGACGTGCTCATCCGTCGTGCATACAAGGCTGCCTTCGGTCTTTCCCCTACCGCGTCAACGGAACGCATCCTCCGTCTGGGGGTACACAATACCATCGAGGAGTTGGTTGAAGCTCACCGTACCGCTCAGGTGCAACGCCTTTGTCGTTTCCCGACTGGTCGCTGGATCCCTTTTTCCATGTGCCACGATATCTCCTCTCATCCGCCGGACCTGGTCTCATTACCGCACGCCCTTCGAGCGGTCTTCTACATCAAGCTGCTACCCGAGAGCATGCTCCCGGACCACCATGACGTCCACCCGTAATGCCGCGTGGCGATGCTTCGTAACAAGTACCCCGACCACCCAGCCGTCGTTTGCGTGGACGCGGCTCATTAAACCTCGCCCGGCGACACCTTTGCCGTGGTGTGCCTCTCGCCCTCCTCGGCGGAGCCCACGAAGTTGACAGTCATAGCCAGCACCGTGCGCACAACCTACGCCATCGATGTGGAGGAAGCGGCCATTGCCTTGGCTGCCAATTCTACCGAAGCTGGTGTAGTACTCAGCGATTCTAAGCCCGCCATCTCGAACTTCGCCCGAGGCCTTGTCTCGCCTATAACCCTGCGGCTCCTTCGCGCGGTCTTGCTGTGGGACGCACCGCGCCACATTGAGCTAGGTCTGGGTCCACGCCCACTCGCGTCACCCCGGCAACGAGTTGGCTCACCAACACGTTCGAGGATTCGTCAACCGAGCGGTGGGCTTCTCGGAGTCGGAAGCCCTAGTGCCGGAGCCCCTGGTCACCTACCATGATATCGCTCAGCACTATCGACCTTGAACGGTACGCCTACCCACCCTCTTACGACAGTCTTCCCAAAAGGTCCCAGATCGCGTGGCGCCGACTGCAGACCCGCACCTTTCCGTGCCCTCTTGTGTACTCTTACATCCACACGGGCGTCATCGATTCACGCTGCTGCCTATGTGGAGGCGTTGCCTCGCTCAACCACGTCCTCTGGGCTTGCCCGGAGGATCTCCCGCCCACCGACCTCGTCTCACCGCCCCACACCGGGGAACAATAGGAGGCCCTTCTCTTCAGCACAGACCGAGACGTCCAGACACGGATCCTGTCACGAACTGAAGACGTCATTGAGAAGCACGGCCTGGCAGCATACGTAGCCTAAACCCCCCCCCATTACCCGCACACTCGTTCATGAATAAAGTTGTCACTCACTCACTCACTCACTCACTCACTCACTCACTCACTCACTCACTCACTCACTCACTCACTCACTCACTCACTTCTTGTATTGTTGAAATGGTATGCTCTCCTGTTGCTTAAATTCCATCGCAATCACACATAGCCTGTTCAATAGATGTCCTTGCGCGAAGCAGCCTTTCAAAATTAGTTCAACTTACATTTCAGGGCACTAAGAGCACCACGCGTAAGGCGGCTGCCACGTGGATTTTTTTTAATTCGCGCGCTTTAGGTAAATGCAAGAAAAAAAATTCGGCAGATCCCACGTCCCGTGGGAGTCGATGTTATGCGAAGCATGCGGCGGGTAGGTGACTGTAGCGTAACTTTTTTTACTGAGCGAGACGTTACAAAATGACACTAAAGATTTGTATATATTTTATACGCACACATATATATGTTGAAGAGCCGCATATGTGTAATATAACCAGTTGTTTACGGTTGGGTAACGCTGCCGATGGCAACGTGGGTATTACCAACACCAGAAGCGGTAAGCTGATATGTAGTGCTTATACGTGTGCCGAGAACGCACACACGTTTCGCGAACCCATGTGCATGTGTGTAAGACGTTCTTGACAGTTCTTGAACAAGGGCATCATCACCGTGATCAGTGAGCACATGCAGCTGGTCATGACATGTTATAGGATCCGGTCGTGATCGTGGTGACGAGGGGTCTATGTGTAGTGAAGTATGTGGTATAGTAGAGCTGTTGGAATTTGTGGATGCCTCGATCATTTCGTCGAGAAATTGTCTGTCGACAGAGCCGGCGACATGTCGGAACCTGAAGCCACCCTTCGCGTTGGTGAGGTATAGGCCGTCGAGGCTGGTAGGCTTGGATAGTGCTACGTAGACCGACATCAGTGGATGGTGTTTGTCGTATTCGTAGACTATCTGGGCGTATGTGGCCTACGTAGCCTAGTCTACAAAGCGGCTGTCGATCAATCTGGCATCTTTCTCGGTCAGCATGAGGCCATCACCCAGCCTCGTGGGAAATGAAGAGGGCACTGCGTCGTTCCGGTGGAAGAAGTGCACCTTAGGCTGCGGTGATGTGGATATCATATGTAACTTTCGTTAATGTATTCCTCCGGGGTCGAGCAATGCTTCAATATAGCTTGCTGAATCATAGAAATACAAACATAATGTTTATGAGACTGCTATAAAAGCGGAGCCAACACTGGAACCGGAGACGTTAATCTGATATGACGCCTGTATCGTAGAGTACACATCGTAGGAGTATCATGTAGTGTTCATTGCTTTCTTGTAAAATTAGATAGCCAGCACCACAACTACAATTGACGTTGCACCGATATTACGCCTACGTAGACTGTTTTTCCAAACCACTTTATAGACCTGGCGTGGCTGAGTGGTAGAATACCTGATTGCCACGCAGAATGCTTGGGTTCGATTCCTGCTGGGATCGTAATTTTCATTCATTCCATTCATTGAGTCAACGCTGCCGATGCTGGTTTTCCTTAACGCTCTAGCATTTAAGTTACCAATGTCTGTTCTCGCCGTTCCTGGGTAGATATAAACTGTGAGAGAGAGAGAGAGATGCTCTTTATTAGAAATACAGAGATTTTTGCCGGCGTCAGCATACCGCTGGGATGCTACTCTGTGTAGGGATGGGGAATGGGATTGACAGATTAAAGAAGAGAGGGGAGGAAATAATAATAGAAAGAAAGAATATAAAAAAATGAAATGAGCAAGTGAACCTGATAGAAATATTTACAAGGAGGGTGTCAGGTAAGATAAGGCTTTGCTATGTGAAATAGCCAACCATTAAAGCTTTTCGACTAGGCCGATTTTTGATAGGTAATTAAACAGTGCCTGTAAAACCCGTCGCTGCTTTGAAGGGCTGGTCACTGGGCCTAATAAGTTGTGTAATGTTAACTGATCGTGACAGATCGTGGCCATTTGTCGCTCAAGCAACTGTCTCATCGCGGTACGCGGAACATTCCAGTAATATGTGGTCCACAGTCTCTATGCTGCCACAGTTATCACAGCAGGGACTAGTGGTGTGCCCTATGCGGTACAAATAACAGTTCGTGTACGCCACATTCAGTCGACGACCATACTAACTGTCAATCACCTGTGGCGCATACCCGTACACAGCGGCCCGTGGTAAACGGGTATGTGCCACACGTGTCTAGTGGAAAGTGTTAGACGACGTACGCCACAGGATTTTAACGTTATTCATGTCATGACCCGGCAATCATGTTCGTCAAATCCTCTTACCCTCCCATGCAAATTTTGGTCTACACCAAGTTAAGGAGGCGATCATGAGAGCACCCAGACGTAGGCGGCTAGATAGATAGATAGATAGATAGATAGATAGATAGATAGATAGATAGATAGATAGATAGATAGATAGATAGATAGATAGATAGATAGATAGATAGATAGATAGATAGATAGATAGATAGATAGATAGATACGTAGATAGAAACGCTCAAAGTGCCAGAGGTTCGCTAAGAAATGCTTCGCATTTAAAACAACTGTTTATTTTGTCTACGTTTCGACGGGAGCCCCGTCTTCTTCAGGACATAATATTTACAGCGTGTGTGTGTGTCCTCTTATAGCATGTTGAGGACGGAGGGGTAAGGACAGAAAGGAAGGGAAATAGGAACGCAACAAGTAACGGAGAAAAAGGGGGGGGGACCACGACAACGACAACAACAACAATAACAACAATAAAAAAAGAAAAGAAAAGTCAGGAAGGTCAGTAAGAAGGGTTTTGCTTGACGCGGACATTGTGTTAGTTTAGGAAGCGACAACAATAGAGCCTCTGCGCACCCACCTTCCCCCAAACGGACAATGTAATGACCCCACGCATCTAGTATGGCACCTTCCGATGTGAGGCCACGGGTGGCGTTTTTGACGTCCTTCTTCGTCGTTTACCGCGTTAAAGTAATTGGTTAGGTGGAGAGTGAGGGCTTTCAGCGTCTGTTTTTCCGTGTCGGTCTGGGTGTAAGACCCGAAGTGGCCGGTAGTGTTGCCGCGTCGTCAATATTTATTAAGCGCATCGGCTATTTTGGAAGAGGAAAAGATGTAGAAAAAGGTAAGGGTTGTAAAGGAAAAAGACGGACTAAAAGCTTGTTCGTGTAATGACAGTTTAAGTGCAGTGCTGTAGGACGTACACTGCACTATACGACCTCCGGGACCACTTATCTGTGCATGCCGGCTGTGATTGAAGTGGCAGATGAATCATGGTTAGTGAGATGCTTAAGCTTGAGGCTGCACCAAGAAGCGCTATCATTCAAAACATTATTATGCTCGCACTAGGCGCAAGGGGCCGGGGACTGATTAGAGAATGGTGTTTGCGCTTTTTAATGAACGTAAAATTCGGAGAGGATTCCCGGGTGTTCATTTATTCCACTTTTTATCGTGTTGAATTTGTATATAAAATATGATTCATGTTGCTCCCTTTCTCTGGTTGTTCGAAAATTGTTTTCCAAGAGTGTAACCTTGATACCCTCGAAACTGTGATCTTTCAGTGCGACATGTTTAGAAAGTGGAAGGCCAGGCAGGGAACGTACATGTGACCGATGGTTGTTGAACCTAATTCTAAAAGGCGTTTCTGTCTGGCTTACGTATTGCATGTTAGATACCCCACATTTCAAAAGTTATATGGCATTGTTTGAGTCGCAGTCGTGTGCACCACTTATTTTGTGCTTCAAATTTGAGTGTGTGCTTTCCGCCACGGTTGTTGTCTGCATGTGTTTGCATACTTTGCATCTTCCTTTTCCACAAGGGCGACACCCAATTTGGGGCTTTGTACCTATCTTTGAATTTATTAAATGATCCCTGATACTTCTTGGCCGCCTGTATACCACACCCGGAGGGGAAGTGATAATTTTGGATAGTCGCTTGCTCTGTTCTAATATGTTAAAGTGTTTTTTTAAGATCTTAATTATGTTGGGTGGGTTGTTTGTGAAAGTTAATACAAGATTTTTCTTGCGCTGCTGATCGGTATCTTTTTGTTGGTGTAGTCCAGATTTTTGCTGGCGGTCCAGATTTGCCGCTTTTTTGATCGCGTCATCAATGATAGCTGGTGGGTATTCTTGATGGTGGAGTACCTCGCGCATACGTTCTGTGTTTTTTTTTTGTGGAAATCTTGAGAGCGAGAGCAGATTCTTTTGAATCTGTGTGCTTTGGAATAGGGAATACTGGTCTCGCAGTGGCGCGGGTGGCAGCTTTTGAAGTGCAGGTACCGTTGCCTGTCCGTAGGTTTTCTGTATACACTATAGTGACCAATGCGCCATCCTCTATTCGAATGTGTACATCCAGGAAGCTTAGTTCAGTGTTAGAGTAGGAGTACGTAAAAGAGATGCTGGGGTGTGCTTGGATAAATGCATGTATGAATTTGAGGAGTTCGTTTTCTGAATCAGTCCAAATCATGAATATGTCGTCTAGGTACCGTTTATAGAATGAAGGTCTGATATCACAGCCTGAAATGAAATTGGACTCTATGTGGTGCATAAATATGTTAGCGTAGTTTGGGGCCATTATTGTACCCTTTGCCGTGCCGCTGATTTGAAGGTAGTACTGGTTGTTAAATTCGAAGCTCTTCAGTTCGAGGACAAGTCCGGTTAAAATTTCAATTACTTTTTTGCTTGGATATGCGTTAGGGTTGTCGTTGCCATATGATTCTACAAGTACCCTGATACCATCGTCATGTGGTGTATTCGTGTAGAGTGAACTAACGTCCAACTTTACCAGGAATGCACCGTCTGGAAATATTACGTCCGATATTTTGCGAAGAAAATGGTTTGTGTCGCGCAAGAAAGACTCATGTGTGGGTGGTATATTTTTGAATAAAGAGTCAATATAGCTAGATATGAGTTCATGTAATGTTCCCGTTCCTGATATAATTGGTCGACCAGGGTTTCCCTCTTTGTGAATTTTGGGGAGCAAGTAAAAACGACCTGGTGCCGAATGTGCCGTAACAAGTGCTTTTTGAAGCTGTGGATTGATCTCGTCCTCACGTCTAAGCTCCTGCAGAGCTGTTACAATTATTTCTTTATGTTCGGTTGTAGGGTCCGAATCGAGATGTTTATAGAATTTTTTGTCATTTAGGCGCACAAACCAAGTATGAATAATATTTCAAAAAGGAAAGAGAAGCGCTTCTCGCGTTGAGCAACCGCGAAGATCTCGTCATTAAACCAGCAGACAAAGGTGGCGCGATTGTTATTCTTAATGCATCGGATTACATTGAGGAAGGCAAGCGGCAACTAAATGACAAAAAATTCTATAAACATCTCGATTCGGACCCTACAACCGAACATAAAGAAATAATTGTGACAGCTCTGCAGGAGCTTAGACGTGAGGACGAGATCAATCCCCAGCTTCAAAAAGCGCTTGTTACGGCACATTCGGCACCATGTCGTTTTTACATGCTCCCCAAAATTCACAAAGAGGGAAACCCTGGTCGACCAATTATATCAGGAACGGGAACATTACATGAACTCATATCTAGCTATATTGACTCTTTATTCAAAAATATACCACCCACACATGAGTCTTTCTTGCGCGACACAAACCATTTTCTTCGCAAAATATCGGACGTAATATTTCCAGACGGAGCATTCCTGGTAACGTTGGACGTTAGTTCACTCTACGCGAATATACCACATGACGATGGTATCAGTGCACTTGTAGAATCATATGGCAACCACAACCCTGACGCATATCCAAGCAAAAAAGTAATTGAAATTTTAACCCGACTTGTCCTCGAACTGAAGAGCTTCGAATTTAACAACCAGTACTACCTTCAAATCAGCGGCACGGCAAAGGGTAGAAAAATGGCCCCAAACTACGCTGACATATTCATGCACCACGTAGAGTCCAATTTCCTTTCAGGCTGTGATATCAGACCTTCATTCTATAAACGGTACCTAGACGACATATTCATGATTTGGACTGATTCAGAAAACGAGCTCCTTAAATTCATACATGCATTTAACCAAGCACACCCCAGCATCTCTTTTACGTACTCCTACTCTAACACTGAAATAAGCTTCCTGGATGTACACATTCGAATAGAGGATGGCGCGTTGGTCACTATAATTAATACAGAAAACCTACGGACAGGCAACGGTACCTGCTCTTCAAAAGCTGCCACCCGCGTCACTGCAAGACCAGTATTCCCTATTCCTAAGCACACAGATTCAAAAGAATCTGCTCTCGCTCTGCGGATTTCCAAAAAAAAAAAAAACACCGCACGTATGCGCGAGGTACTCCTCCGTCAAGAATACCCACCAGCTATCATTGATGACGCGATCAAAAAAGCGGCAAATCTGGACCGCCAGATTTTACTACCCCAACAAAAAGATACCGATCAGCAGCGCAAGAAAAATCTTGTGTTAACTTTCACAAATAACCCACCTAACATTATTAAGATCTTAAAAACACTTTAACATATTGGAACAGAGCAAGCGACTATCTAAAATTTTCACTTCCCCTCCGGGTGTGGTATACAGGCGGCCATGAAGTATCAGGGATCAATTTATAAATTCAAAGATAGGTACAAAGCCCCAAATCGGGTATCGCTCTTGCGGAAAAGGAAGATGCAAAGTATGCAAACACATGCAGACAACAACCGTGGCGGAAAGCACGCACTCAAATTTTAAGCACAAAATAAGTGGTGCACTCGACTGTGACTCAAACAATGTCATATACCTTTTGCAATGTGGAGTACGTAACATTCAATACGTAGGCCAGACAGACACGCCTTTTAGAATTAGGTTCAACAACCATCGGTCACATGTACATACGTTCCGTGCCTGGCCTTCCACTTTCTAAACATGTCGCATTGAAAGATCACAGTTTCGAAGGTATCAAGGTTACACTCTTGGAAAACAATTTTCTGACAACCAGAGAAATGGAGCAACGAGAATCATATTTTATATACAAATTCAACACGATAAAAAGTGGAATAAATGAACACCCGGGAATCCTCTCCGAATTACGATCATTAAAAAGCGCAAACGCCATTCTCTAATCAGTCCCCGGCCCCTTGCCGCCTAGTGCGAGCATAATAATGTTTTGAATGATAGCGCTCCTCGGTGCAGCCTTGAGCTTATGCATCTCACTAACCAGGATTCATCTGCCACTTCAATCACAGCCGGCATGCACAGATAAGTTGTCCAGGACGTCGTACAGTGTAGTGTATGTCGTACAGCACTGCACTTAAACTGCCATTACACGAACAAGCTTTTAGTCCGTCTTTTTCCTTTACAACCCTTACCTTTTTCTACATCTTTTCCTCTTCCAAAAAGAGCCGATGCGCTTAATAAATATTGACGACGCGGCAACACTACCGGCCACTTCGAGTCTTACACCCAGGCCAACACGGAAAAGCATACGCTGAAAGCCCTCAGTCTCCACCCCACCAATTACTTTAACGCGCTAAACGACGAAGAAGGACGTCAAAAACGCCACCCGTGGCCTCACACCGGAAGGTGCCATACTAGATGCGTGGGGTCATTACATTGTCCGTTTGGGGGAATGTGGGTGCGCAGAGGCTCTATTGTTGTCGCTTCCTAAACTAACACAATGTCCTCGTCAAGCAAAACCCTTCTTACTGACCTTCCTGACTTTTCTTTTCTTTTTTTATTGTTGTTATTGTTGTTGTCTTTGTCGTGGTCCCCGCCCCTCCCTTTTTCTCCGTTACTTGTTGCGTTCCTATTTCCCTTCCTTTCTGTCCTTTCCCCTCCACTCTCAACATGCTATAAGAGGACACACACACGCTGTAAATATTGTTATGTCCTGAAGAAGATGGGGCTCCCGTCGAACCGTAGATAAAATAAACAGTTGTTTTTATGAAGGCGCATATACTTTTATACTGATAACCTTACGGCAACCGAATTTACTCTTCCGTATATATATATATATATATATATATATATATATGGGTCATTCCATGCCCAGGGTCCTAGACGTGGCGCTGGAGCATCGCCGATTTCGCTGATAAAAATTCAACTTTTTTCCTATACCGCATGGAGTATTGTGTGAAAACATTCTGCATCGAAAAAAATTTTCATGACTGTGGCGCCCCCTCAAAGATCGCTTGCTTTTGTTAAACAGTGCCTAATAGAAAAATAGATATAAAGCTGATTTTGTGTGTTGAGCTTCGAAACAGCGCTTGCGCTGCTACAGAGGTTCTATCTAGTTGTGGTATTTAACCATTCCGAAATGTTTGTATTTAACTGCCAGCTACGTATTTAAAAAAACGAAAATCTTCCAAGTTTGCGAGTTTTCCTTAGGCTAACTGAAACTCTCCCGAAGCTATCTTAATATTTGTGTGGTTTTCAGGAAAGTGT